>NC_134895.1:9590232-9602732 GCF_041734735.1 Babylonia areolata
AATTTGAAAGTATGCAGCCTTGCAGAGATCTTCATCAACAATTTGAAAAAAATAGTCCCAAACTGTGTGGCCTTTCATGTCCTGCTCTGATGTTGACCTCAGTTTCGATACCCTTCCACGTTTATAGGTGACATTTAAAAGAATAATTGGTCTCCTTTTTTTCCCCCATAAATTCCCTTCGCTTGTCTACTTTGGTTAGACATGCTATTACTCCCTCCCTTGGTGTTATAGACAATCTTCCTTTGTGCAACCCTTCATTAACAGAACGGACTACAAAATCCTGAAGTTGTTTCTAGAAAAAACAACAACAAAAAAACCCAAAAAAACAAAAAGTTTTTTTAACTCTCTCCATACGAACGGCGAAAGAGACGACGTTAACTGCGTTTCATCCCAATTACCACCATCAAAATATTGCAAGCGGAACGCTCTTATACTGAAGAGGTGAATGTTGACAAAGAATACCACAATTCTGACGACGGAAGCTAAAGGTTGGGTCATTGAGACACCCACTGGACATCCGAGGGGTCTGTGTAGAGGAGAAAAGAGGACTGGCCGTACTGAGTGAGTTAAAGTCACTGTCATCCATTAGTTCTCAAACGTTTGTCATTATTCACATTCTTTAATACTATTGAGGCTTCCTCTTCAGTGGTAATTCCCTCCAGTACCTCAGCTTCTTGTTCACTCAATTGTTGAAGATTTGTGATGCAATTACTTAAGTCAGCCTATCGTGTATGTCTTTTTTTATATAGTTCTTGGTAAAAAGACCTAGTTTATTCTAACGTTTCTTCTGGGTTTTTTTGTTTGTTTTGTTTTGTTTTTGGTTAAGACTCGTCCATTGTAACTAGCTGTAGCATTTGTTTATTTACAAAGTGTCTTTTTCTTTTTCTAGAGAACAGAAATATTTTGTTATTTTTGACTCACTTGTGTAAACAAAGTGAGTCTATGTTTTAACCCAGTGTTCGGTTGTGTGTGTGTGTGTGTGTGTGTGTCTGTGTGTCCGTGGTAAACTTTAACATTGACATTTTCTCTGCTAATACTTTGTCAGTTGACACCAAATTAGGCATAAAAATAGGAAAAATTCAGTTCTTTCCAGTCATCTTGTTTAAAATAATATTGCACCTCTGGGATGGGCACAAAAAAATAAAATTGAAGCCTAATTATATGCAAACTGCATTTACTGTTATATTTATATTTTTTGTATTCTCTAAACTTGGCACTTTGATCTGATATTCTGATCCAACAACAAGAGCAGTCATTATTATCATTTTTTGTTCAAACAGGAACTTCTTTTGCTAAGCATGGAGGTTTTATTTATTTTGCAAACGTTTTGGTGCAGATAGTAAAAAAGGGAAATTACTCTGTAATTAATGCTAGGTGACTTAATTTGCTTTAAACTATTTTTTCTCATCTTAAACATTACATTTTGAAATTATACTCAATACATAAAAAGCTTGGATTAAAAAAAAAAAAAAAAAGTGTATCACAAGTGAGTCGTGAAGGCCTTGCCTCTCTTGTTCCTCCTTGATCCCGTTCACGTTTGTTTTCTCAATTTTCTTCTAACTATTTCATGTTTTTCTCTAACTGACATGCTTCCTTTACACTTCCACTACTGTCTTTTCCTAGCATCTGTGTTTGATGTTCCAGACCTTCTTCTTTTACTCTTTGTTCCCCTTTCTTTTTAATGGAATATGCTGTAGTGTTTGCAATTATTTCCATGAATATGGTGTAAAAAAAATGACCAGTCTGATATTTGTGAAGGGCAAATTGCTATTTAGAATACCTTTAATTTCATCTCGGCAATATACTAATACTGCGTATTGTTCATTTACTTTTTCAATAGTTTCATTAATAATTTCTACGTACTTCTGATCTTTTAACAAAGCAGAGTTAACAATCACTATTTTACTTGGCAGTATACAATATCAGTTGCTAAAATCTTATTTCATTGTACTTGTGATGGAACTTTGCTTGCTATTTTCTTCTCCATTTCGAATGCATCGTATGAATACACACACACACACACACGCACACCGCTACACCACACCACACCACACAACACCCCACCACCACAACCACCACTAACACCCTACAAAACATCCCACCTGAAATTCGTCCAGAACCTTCTCGAACACCTGGGATCCTTTGGGCAGCGGGGGTCTGCTGATCCTGGCATGGTCTGCGTGGCGAGGGGTGGCCAGCAGAGAGCGGTCCATCACCATCTCGCTGTCCAGCAGAAGCCGCTTGAGGTCAGCCGAGTCGAAACTCCGCTCCAGAACCATTGTAATGGGCGTGGCCTGCTGAGAGCTCTGTGTGTGTGTGTGTGCTGTCTACCTTGTGGCCGGGATCTTTGTCGTCAGGGCGGTCCTGAAAGATATGGCCAAACGCTTAGTTAATATTACAGATTGACATAAGCTTACAGTTTAGCCAACAGCGAAGCGAGAGGTGTATGATCAATGGTTTCTCAATTGCAGTGGGTAGTCATTTACAGATTAGTCTTTTGTGAAGGACTATGACTCCCAAACTAGGAGGCAGGATTGCTCTGGCTCTTAGTGCTACAGCCTTGGTGGTTCGTTGGCCTTTGGGAACCATCCCCAACGCCGACTGTCCTAAAACCCTCTTTGCCGAGAGAGTGCGGATGTAACTTGGCCAAGACACTCTCCACTATGATCAAGATTCTAGCCCAGTATATGGTTGCGGGACAGCAGTTGCCTCCTCTGCTGTTCTGATGGTTATAGTCGGACACAACTGATTATGACACCTGAAAAATACGCGACTGCATCATTTATTGCCAATGGCTTCTCTAGGTGTATGTTGTCTCACGAACCTAGGAATATTTATGATCATGATGTTGTCTAGGTTGTGGCTAGAACCTTTGTCCGGGCGGTTCTGAAAAGTATGTGGATGCATCATTTATTGACAATGGCTTCTATAGCTGTTGTGCCAAGGGTTGGGGACGTGGGGTGTGCAATTATTGCTAATATCGAAAAAAAATGCAAAAGGAAAATAATGAACAACAAAGGATCACAAACTACGCAGCATCTACATTGTTTCTGTAGTCGGAATAAACGAAGCATTACGTTGATGAAGAGAAGGTGAAAACAATCAAGGGAAACAAATATAGGTCGAGTAAATAACTTCCGAGGTCAATGTTCAACCCGAACAAACCTCTGAACAGCTCACACATCCCCCCCCCCCTTCCCCCCAACACCCCCCCCCCTTTTTTTTAACTGAGCACTAGCGATTCCAGTTATATCAATATATATATATATATATATATATATATATATATATATATGATATATGATGATGATGATAATAATAATAATAATAATAATAAACTATAAGCACGTAGTATCTATAATAGTCAAGTTTATTCGTGACGACAGTCTTTTCTTTCTTTGATTGACTGCTTCAGCAACAAACATGGAACGTGACTTAATGGTATCAGTCAACGTTGCCTCATGAAATTATACTGCTTAAGTTAATAATGATGATAAGGATAATAATAATAATGGATACTTATATAGCACACTATCCAGAAATCTGCTCTGGGTACTTTACAAATACACTTTTGGTTACAAAACACATTACATCAATGTTACATACACACACCAAAATGTGACAAAAAAATAACAACAAAAAAAACAAAAAAAACAGACACACATATACACACACGCACCCAAATACACACCCAAACACACACACACACACACACACACACACACAATGCATACATACATTTTAACATACATAATTATGTATATAGCAGCTACCCTCAACACATATGCACACATAGGCACGCACAAACATAAACATACATAGACAGACGCGCGCGCGCGCACACACACACACACACACACAAATATATGTTCATATACATGCATGTAGCTATGTACACATAACATACATATGTGGAGTGATGGCCTTGAGGTAACGCGTCCGCCTAGGAAGCGAGACAATCTGAGCGCGCTGGTTCGAATCACGGCTCAGCCGCCGATAATTTATCCCCCTCCACTAGACCTTGAGTGGTGGTCTGGACGCTAGTTATTCGGATGAGACGATAAACCGAGGTCCCGTGTGCAGCATGCACTTAGCACACGTAAAAGAACCCACGGCAACAAAAGGGTTGTTATTGGCAAAATTCTGTAGAAAATCCACTTCGATAGGAAAAACATATAAACGCAGGAAAAAAAGAAAAGAAAAAAAGAAAAAGAAAAAAAAAGGTGGCACTGTAATGCAGCCCGAATTTCACACAGAGAAATCTGCTGTGATAAAGAAAGGAAAAGAAATACAAATACAAATATGTATACACACACAGTCAAGCATAACTCACGCACAGGAAGTGGAGCTGCCACAAGTACAACTGAACTTATTGCTGAGTTTAGAGATCTGATTCAAAGATGCAAGGGAATCAGAATGACTGAGGTTAGCAAGGAGCTTGTCCCACGTCTTTGGCGATTAAAAAACAAAACAAAACAAAACACGATGTTTGTGTTTACATTGTGTTTTACAAAGATGAGACAAGTCGATCGAAAAGCAAATATTTTCTGCAATCAAACAAACAAACAAAACAAAAAAAAAAAAATGTCTCGTCATCTAAACCGTTTACAACACAGTGGGCATATACACTCCACAAAAAACATTTGTATCAGACCAAGGTTGCCTTGTTATCTCGGTGCCACTTATTCGCCATCGCACTGAGGAATTTATCTGGTTGGAGTATGTCTTCAAACGAGTAATACTATCTATATTATTTTATTTTCTGCTAGATGTGTGTGTGTGTGTGTGTGTGTGTGTGTGTGTGTGTGTGTGTGTGTGTGTGTGTGTGTGTGTGTGAGAGAGAGAGAGATCTTTAAAAATTCTGAAATTAATAATGAGCAAATTGCTGTCTAACCCTCATTTCCCCATATCAACAATAAAGGAGTGGTAACTCTCTCCATTTCCGGAGTACACAACTGTCAAGCTAACGCTGATCAGTCTACCGATCCAGCGAGCACACTTTAAAAAAAAAAAAGGTACGTTCTATTATCATATGCCTATCATAAGAATGAAATAAACCTAATTTCGATGACACTGACCATTCTTCTTCTTCTTCTTCTTCTGCGTTCACTCGTATGCACACGAGTGGGCTTTTACGTGTATGACCGTTTTTACCCCGCCATGTAGGCAGCCATACTCCGTTTTCGGGGGTGTGCATGCTGGGTATGTTCTTGTTTCCATAACCCGCCGAACGCTGACATGGATTACAGGATCTTTAACGTGCGTGTTTGATCTTCTGCTTGCATATACACACACACAAAGGGGGTTCAGGCACAAGCAGGTCTGCACATATGTTGACCTGGGAGATCGTAAAAATCTCCACCCTTTACCCACCAGGTGCTGTCACCGTGATTCGAACCTGGGACCCTCAGATTGACAGTCCAACGCTTTAACCACTCGGCTATTGCGCCCGTCACACTGACCATTCAAATCGTCCCAAAACTTACTTACTTCATTAGCATACGTACTCTGTTGTTGTTTTTTCTTCAGTCAAACCACGAGAACATATTTCGCCATTTTACTTACAAGCTCGGTATGTTCTGACGCTGATGATCACTGACGCCTCAGTTCTTGCTAACTGTAAAGCAGAAGCAGTGTTTGCGTAACACCTGCAACGATGATTAAGATACGGAATCGTAAACACACACACAAATATATCCATCGTTTCTGTCGAGCTAGTTGGGTGTTAAACTCAACAACAACACGCGAAAATTGTACGATCTATTTTTCTGTGCGAAGTTATGGATCTTTTCTTTTCTTTCTTATATATATATATATATTTTTAATACTTATCTCGAGTCCTGATTTGACGTTGGGTTTATACGAATGTTACGCATGTACTTCTTTTCTGTTTTATCCCGCAGATCCATGTAGTGTAGCGTGCATGGATCAGCACGCACGCTTTGACACCTTTTTGAAACTGAAACTGAATGTATGTATAAAAAAATCTACCTATCTCTACATACCTTTTTGCCAGTGCCGGAGTATAAACAGCAACCTGGAACCAACCAAGAAAATTAAAAAAAAAAAATAAAAAAAAGGTAATCGAGGCGGATGTCAGCGCACTCGGCTGCAGAAAACCACTATGTGTGCTTGTCTCTCTGTTTTGCTTCCCTTGGGTACCGGGCAGGTTATTGATTATACGATTGCACTGGTTCATTAAGTTCAGTACATAGGGCACCGTGTGAATGGTCGCTGTATTGGTGGTGTCTGCCAAGTTGTTTCAGAACAATATAATTATATGCAATCATTTTGGTTTCATTTATGCTCCGAATGCAACGATAGCACTTTTTTTTTTTTTTTTTACATGTCAGTCATATATATATATTTTTTTTTTGTCCAACGTATAAGTCATTAGAGGAGGAGGAGGAATTTTGTTTAATGTCCCGTCACACTTATCGGTGATTGAAGACAATTTGTTAGAGTATTAATGTATACATTTGAGTATCATTTGTTTAGAAGTGGAGGGGTTGGGGGGATACTAGGTATATGGGGAGGGGGTGGGGGTGGGGTGAAATTTGAAACAAGTATCTAAATACAATTACAGAAAATTGCTTTACGGGCTTCGTAAAAGAGAAATTGCTAATCTAACTAGCCATTAGTGTTCTCTTTGTATGTCAGTTTCAAAACTTTCTCCTGCATGCCAATCATAAATATTTCCCCTACATGTCAGTCATAAGGCTTTCTCTTGCACCTCAGTCATAAGTCTTTCTCCTACATGCCAGACGTGAAATTTCTCCTTCATGTCTGTCAATAGTCTTTCTCCTTCGCGTCAGTCATTAGACTTTCTCCTTCAATTATAAGTATTTCTCCTTCATGTCAGTCATAAGCCTTTCTCCTTCAATCATAAGTATTTCTCCTTCATGTCAGTCATCAGTCTTTCTCCTTCATGTCAGTCATAAGTCTTTCTCCTTCATGTCAGCCTTTTTTCTTTTTTTTTCTTTTTTTCTCAAGGCCTGACTAAGCGCGTTGGGTTACGCTGCTGGTCAGGCATCTGCTTGGCAGATGTGGTGTAGCGTATATGGTTTTGTCCGAACGCAGTGACGCCTCCTTGAGCTACTGAAACTGAAACTGTCAGTCATGTCTTTCTCCGTCAATCATAAGTCTTTCTCCTTCATGTCAATCATAGTCTTTCTTCTACATGTCAGTCACAAGTCTTTCTCATACACATCAGTCATAAGTCTTTCTCCTTCATGTCAGCCATAAGTCTTTCTCCTTCATGTAAGTCATAAGTCTTTCTTATACACGCCAGTCTTAAGTCTTTCTCCTACATGTCAATCACAAGGCTTTCTAATACACGCCAGTCATAAGTCTTTCTCATACACATCAGTCATAAGTCTTTCTCCTTCATGTCAGCCATAAGTCTTTCTCCTTCATGTAAGTCATAAGTCTTTCTTATACACGCCAGTCTTAAGTCTTTCTCCTTCATGTCAATCACAAGGCTTTCTAATACACGCCAGTCATAAGTCTTTTTTCATACTCATCAGTCATAAGTCTTTTGTCTACGTGTCAGTCAAAAAGTCCTTCTCCTAAATGTCCGTCACAAGTCTTTCTCTTGTATAGCCAGTAAAGTACCGAATCGTCACAGATTGGAATGTCTTGTTTGTTGTTGTTGTTGTTTTTATGAAGGGATATCAATTTATTCCCCATGCTTCATAATGAATGACGAACTGAACCCAGTCTAAACAAGTTTTTTTTTTTCTTTTTCTAATCGTTTTCTGTTTTCTTTCTCCTTTTCTCTATTTTTCAATTCACGAAAGAGTAGCTATTCACAATTTACATAATAATAGAAGTGAGACAAAAAAAATCTCTGTCTGACTGTCTGTCTGTCTCTCTGTCTGTTTCTCTCTGTCTCTGTCTCTCTCTGTATGTCTGTCTGTCTTTCTGTCTGCCTGTCTGTCTATTCCCCCCCCTCTCTCTGTCTCTGTCTCTCTGTCTGTCTTTCTGTCACTCTCTCTATCTGTCTCTCTCCCTCTGTCTGTCTCTCTGTCTGTCTCTTTGTCTCTCTGTGTGTGTCTCTGTCTGTCTGTCTGCCTGCCTCTGTCTGTCTGTCTCTGTCTGTCTGTCTTTCTGTCTGTGTCTGTCTGTCTCTCTCTTTCTCTGTGTCTGTCACTGTCTGTGTGTGTGTGTGTGTGTGTGTGTGTGTGTGTGTGTGTGTCTGCCTCTGTCTGTCTGTCTGTCTCTGTATGTGTGTGTGTGTGTCACTGTCTGTCTCTTTCTCTGTCTGTCTTTCTGTCTGTCTGTTTCTCTCTCTCTTTCTCTCTCTGTCTGTCTATTTCCCCCCTCCCTCTCTGTCTCTCTCTCTCTCTCTGTCTGTCTTTCTGTCACTCTATCTGTGTGTGTGTGTGTGTGTGTGTGTGTGTGTGTGTGTGTGTTTGTCTGTCTGTCTGCCTTTCTGTCTGTCTGTCTGTCTCTCTGTCTTTCTGTCTGTCACTGTCTGTCTGTGTGTCTGTCTGTCTCTCTCTGTGTCTGTCTGTCTCTCTTTCTCTCTGTCTGTGTGTCTCTGTCCACCCACTACACTGTTTTGCGTTGCTTTTTTTTGGCCACATATAATAATGGCTTATTTTCATAGAATGATATGCATATGTGTATACATGGGTTGATATGTCTCTGTCCCTCTGTCTGTCTGTCTGTCTGTCTGTCTCTCTTCACTGCTCTTTTTTTTTTTTTGTTTTTTTTGCCAAATGCATGCCTTATTTTCATAAAATAGTTATATTTGTGTGCATGGGATGGTTTGTTGTCTTCAGTTTAACGTCTTTCCACTTGAAGTGATATTAGACGGGGAAAAAAACAAAAAAACAAAAAAACCCGTGGGGGTAGGGGTTGTGGGAGGGAGAGTGGGGGGTAAAAGTGTGTGTATGTGTGGAGGGTGAATAGGGAGAGACAACGCTAGAGAAAATGGAAACGTTATAAACGCCAACATCAAACAACTATAACAACTATAACAAATGTCCTTTTGGACTACGCGGCAAACCTTCTGCAATAACAAATAACATATTGGAATTGTTAATAACACATGCAAAAGAACTTTTGGTGAAGTCTGGCAAATAACATTTTAGATTCTGACATTCGAATATTACATGATTGCTAGAAATATGTTCTCCACATATGCATCTGACATCTTTGCTGAACTTAGTTATAAAAGCGTTCAGTTTTATCCTGTTTGATAATGTATGAGTCTGCCTTAATCTTATTGAATGACTGTATGTATTTGACTGATTGATAGTTCCCGGTTGTTGAACATTAATTACACTATGGTTTAAAGCTTTGCCGTTTTCCTGGTATAATTCTCTGACTTTGTTCCACGATGTTTTTTCTAGTATTCGATAACCCTCTTGTACAGACAGAGGCACATAAAGTTCTATGGTTCCCTGTTCGTTTTTTGCACCTTTTCTTGCAGCCCTGTCAGCCCATTCATTGTATAGAATACCGAGATGTGAAGGGACCCAGCAAAACGTAATGTGTGTTCCTTTCAAGCTTAAAAGATGTAAAATGTGGCTGATTTCTATTGTGATTTTAGATTTGTTCTTACAATTTGATGAGTTTAAAGCACATAATACAGATTTGGAATCAACGCAAAACACGACTTGTAGAAGGCAAATTGGAAGATCAAGAATATGATTTAGAGCCATAAGAACAGCAATAAGTTCAGCAGTGAATATTGAACGATTTTTACCAATATAGTATGATCTTTCCGTTTTCAGTTCTGGTATAACGAAAGCTGAACCTGCTTGGCCATTGTCTAATAGTGAGCCATCTGTGTAGATCTGCAAATGATCACAGTATCTATTTTGAAGGTGTACTCGGACTTCCGTTGCCATGATATTCGGATTTTCATTCTTTTTGATGTCAGTATGATTAACATCAAAATGTGCTTTATTCATCTCCCAGATGGGGTATGGACTTATGGTCCTCTGTGTGTCTACGTCATCTGAATTAATTTCAGACTTTTCGAACAGGTTTGACACAAACGTGCCAATGGGTGTTAAATAAGATATGTTTTTAGCTCTTTTGGGGAAGTTGTTTTCAGATGTATTTTTTACTTCCTCTGATGTATAATTTTCAGTTGTTGAGCTTCTCAATACATATTTAGCACATGCGAGGTTTCGGTATTCACCTAAAGGTAGTACTCCTATTTCTTTGTATGTTCCGAGGGTCGATGCATGGAAAGGTACACCAAGGGCAAGTCTATATGCTTTACAGTATATGCTTTGAAGTTTCTTTAGCAAATATTTTGGAGCATTGAAAAAGACTTCTTGTCCATAGGATAGTTTGGATCGAATAAGTGATGATGATAAATGTTTCAAAATCGTTGTATCTTGTCCCCAGTACTGCTTACTCACAATTTTGAGTAAGTTTAAAGATTTTCTTGCTTTTGTTATTATATATTCAATATGTCTATTCCAAGTAAGTTTTGAAGTAAGTATCAATCCTAAAAACTTAACAGTATCTTTATACTGAATTGTCTCATTTTCAATCTTAAATGTTGGTAACTCTTCTGGGTTTGCACCATTGTTAAAAAGCATAATGTGTGTTTTTTCTGATGATAATGTAAGACCATTATCAGCAGTATATCTATTTAATCTATTTCTTTTTGGTATATTTTCTTGATATAGTTTAAAGCCCTTTTGGATGTATTCCGTTTCATTGTTACATTCATCCACATACATATATCATCTGCGTATTGCACTAGGATCACATCTTTTGATAAGTGTTTGGGTAAGTCATTCAACAAGATATTAAATAGAACAGGGGCAATAACAGAACCTTGGGGTAATCCCATGTGAAGAGTTTTAGGATTTGAGTACGTATTCCCGACCCATACCTGTATACTTCTTTTACTCAGGAAATCTTTGATATAATCATAGAGATGTCCTGAAAAGCCAACAGATTTCAGTTTAAAAAAGTAACTTTGCATGCCAAACTTGATCATAGGCTTTCTTCACATCGAAAAAAGTTGCAAGAACGTTTTTCCTTCTAGCGAATTTTTGTTTTACATGTGTTGTTAGTTTTACCAAATTATCAATTGCAGATCTACCTCTCTGAAAGCCCGCTTGGTTAATTGGGATAATCTTATTTTTATGACAATAGTACATCAGCCTTCTCAAAATTATTCTTTCCATTAGTTTACCAGTATGTGATGTTAGTGCAACTGGCCTGTAGCTGCTCTTATCTGTTTTGCATTTTCCTTGTTTATGAACTGGAATCACAATAGACTGTTTCCATTGTGCTGGCATTAAAACAACAATCCAGCACTTTTGAAAAATCTCAAACAATAAAATAACAAAATTTTCTGGTAAATTTCTCAGCATCTCATTTGAGACTGCAACAAGTCCTACAGATGTTTTCTTTTTAGGGAGGGATACTAATGCTTCTTTAACCTCGTTGAGTGTGAGTGGAGGATTGATGTACTGACTATTATCAGGACTTGGATCTGTATAATCACTTTTGCTCTCTTCTTCGGTTCTGTGTTTTCTGTTTTTAAGTGAGAGATCTTCCAATCGCACAGACTCCGAGAACATTTCTACAAATGTTTCTGCCTTCTCTACATTGGACGGAAAATCTTTGTCTTTTATCTTAATAGGACAAGATGGCAAATTTGTACCTTCTTTCATTTCATTAAATTTTTTCCACATCTTTTTAGTATTTTTA
Organism: Babylonia areolata; assembly: GCF_041734735.1. NCBI lineage: Eukaryota > Metazoa > Mollusca > Gastropoda > Neogastropoda > Buccinidae > Babylonia > Babylonia areolata. Next base: position 9,601,924 of record NC_134895.1, read on the forward strand.
TGATCAGAAATCTCCCTATTACAGAAGGAAGACCAATATTGTCTTTTTGCCTGGGCAATGACCATGTTGCTATGATGGTTTGCCCTTTTCTTTTCAATTAGATTCTCTGGTGACTTGTTATTCAGATAAGTTATAAATTTAGATTTTTTTTTATCATCTACTGCTGCTTCACAGGCTGGTGTCCACCAAATATTTCCTGAATGATTGCTTGATTTAAGTGAATTGTATTTTGGAACTGATATGTCGGCAGCTTGTAAAATGGTGTCAGTAAAGAAGGAATATAATGTATCTGTATCCGCGGTGTTTATGAACTCTGTGTTATAGCTAGCAAGCATACTTTCGAATTTCTCCCAGTTAGCATCTTTATAGTTATATCTTGGAACTTTGTCTTTTTGAAATTCTGAAGATCTTTGAGTTTCATTAAAAGTCATGATGATCGGTAAGTGATCACTTCCCAATGTATCTTTATATGTCGTCCATTTACATTCTGGATACAACGCAGGAGATATGAAAGACAGATCTATAGCAGATGCCCTGTGAGTGACAATATCAGGGATTCTGTCTCCATGTCTGTCAGTCTCTGTCTGTCTCTGTCTCTGTCTGTGTCCCAGTCTCTGTCTGTCTGTCACTCTATCTATCTATCATTCTATCTATCTATCTATCTGCCATCGGAAACAAACACCCACCACACGCTCACACACTCGCATACACAATCCACATGTGCACGTACTTGCAGTCTGTCGACTTACTTTTTCTTATTTACTTCATAGCCCTTTATATAATTTGTTGTTGGTGGTGTGTGTGTGTGT
>NC_134895.1:9612732-9615232 GCF_041734735.1 Babylonia areolata
ATATGCACCGAACATGCAGTTTCACAGATATGAAAAAGCACAGTCAAATACATATAAACGTACATGAGCTCCAACACACACACACACTCACACACACACACACACACACACACACACACATTACCCTGCACCTCCTCTACCCCCCTCCTCCACACACTCATTTCTAGTCTACGTATCGCAGCTTCCACGGCACACACACACACACACACACACACACACACACACACACACACACACACACACACACAAATGAACACTTACTTGTACAAGCACACACACATATGCCCATATCTCCACACACATATATACAAAGATAGTATAGTCTAGCAGATGTGATGGAGCGTATATGGATTTTTTTTTTTCTTCTCCAGAGTGACGCCTCTATGAGAAACTGAAACTGAAATTGAAACAGGCAGTATACAGAAAGACCAACAAAAGGCTTCTTGCGCTACTTTCCCAGAGTGACGCCCCCATGAGAAATTTGAAACTGACATTGTAACAAAGGTAGATCATCCACTGGCTTCTTGCGCTACCTTGGGAAACTGAGGTCATAGGGCGAGTTACGGCCCTTGTTCTTTTCGGTGTTTTTTTTTTTCTGTTCAGACTTTGTGTGTGTGTGTGTGTGTGTGTGTGTGTGTGTGTGTGTGTGTGTGTGTGTGTGTGTGTGTGTGTGTGTGTGTGTGTGTGTGTGTGTGTGTGTGTGGATAAGAACTGGAATATACAAAACAAAGAGTTAATTAGAACAGAGCAATAAACATTCCGCAAATGAAAGTATAATACGATATAATACGATTCAATTAAGAAAAGAGTAATTGCAATTTAGATAACATCTGTACGCTACATCACAGAAGCACTCCAGTATCCGAGTACATGTGAGCATGATGTTTGTGTGTGAAGGTGTATGTGTGTATGAAACATTCATTCGCTCCTTTCAGTTTCAACATGAGTCAGTTTCAGTTTCTGAGTGATATGCCAGTGTGTGTGTGTGTGTGTGTGTGTGTGTGTGTGTGTGTGTGTGTGTGTGTGTTCCAATGGACAGATCCATGCATACTACACCATATCTGCTGTATAAAAAAGAGCAGATGCCTGATTTTCGCGTAAAGCCAATCAATTCGCTGATCTGGCTGTGACAGTGATATAAAAATAGGCCGAGAGAGTGGGGTTGTAACTTGGGCAAGACACTCTCCACTATAATCAGATTCTAGCTCAGATAGTCGGGTCAACAATTGCCTGTTCTGATGGTCATAGTCGGACACGACATGTATGTATGTATGTGTGTATGCATGTCTGTCTGTATGTGTATGCAAGCGCGCACGCGCGTCTCACGGTGTGTATGTGAAATGACAGGCGAGCTTACTAGTAGACTTGAAGGATGAGATAGAGAGAGAGGGGGTGGTAAATGCCTGGTAGTACAAGGGAAAATGACCGGCGGACGCTTCGCAGGTTTCAGTTCAAATTCGAGTCTTACGCCACAGAAGTTACCTCCTCATGTCAGTGGTTGGACACCGTCACTGCAGTGAAACTGTCGTCCGCTTTACGGCATGTGATGTGAGTTGAACTACGGTTAGTAGCCAGCTGAGCACTTGGCTACATCAATAGCATATAGATATTACTAGTATAAATAGTAGTTGTACTAGTTGTTGTAGTATGAAAAAAAAACGACGTTGAATAAATAACTAACAAATAAACAAATAAGTCATATTAAACTAAAAACAAATAGGACAGACATGCATGATTTGTTAACATGACATTGTTGTTTCATTCAACAGACAGTTTTTCTTTTGCAACACACATGAACAGATGATAAAACACTACAGCGCCACCCATTTTTTGTATTTTTTCCTGCATGCAGTTTTTAAAAAAATATTTTGTTTTTCCTATCGAAGTGGATTTTTCTATAGAATTTTGCCAGGAACAACTCTTTTGTTGCCGTGGGTTCTTTTACGTGCGCTAAATGCATGCTGCACACGGGACCTCGGTTTATCGTCTCATCCGAATGACTAGCGTCCAGACCACCACTCAAGGTCTAGTGGAGGGGGAGAAAATATCGGCTGCTGAACCGTGATTCGAACCAGCGTGATCAGATTCTCTCGCTTCCTAGGCGGACGCGTTACCTCGAGGCCATCACTCCACTTTGGTCTTCTGCTTGCGTATACACACGAAGGAGGGTTCAGGCACTAGCAGGTTTGCACATATGTTGACCTGGGAGATCGGAAAAATGTCCACCCTTTACCGTTACCGAGATTCGAACCCGGGATCCTCAGACTGAAAGTCCAATGCGTTCACCACGCGGTTATTGTGCCAGTCAACACCTCCTTTGATCGAAGGTCTAGAAAATTTAATTTGTGGATGCCACTGATGCGCTGATCGGTTTTGACGTGATCAGTCGAGATCGATTGTCTCGTCTATATGACACGTACTGGTCAATTTTTTCTTCAGTGGCACTGCATCAGTGTTGTGGGTCCTTCCTCCTCTCCGAAACACACACGCACATACAGAG
>NC_134895.1:9625232-9627732 GCF_041734735.1 Babylonia areolata
ATTCTTTTCTATCTATCTATCTATCTATCTATCTATCTATCTATATACATATATATATATATATATATATATATATATATATATGTGTGTGTGTGTGTGTGTGTGTGTGTGTGTGTGTGTGGTGTATATATATGTTTATAACAAGCTGGATGAGTTCTTGCTCACTACTTGGTTTAAATAATCTTTAATTATTCAGCAATACACATGATTACAATGCAATGAATGACAAAAGAGCATCAACAAACTTAAAGCTTATACTGTGCTCACAACGTTGCACTTCAATTTTATCATGACGGCTGATGAACCATATTATGACTTGTATCAAATAACATTCATAAACAGTTAGTAATGAAATAATGAAATAAAACAAATAAGCAAACAGTACATAATATAGTAAAATAATGCTAATATCAATATTAACATGAGATTTAATTTATTATCACCAAAGTAATTGCCCTAATAGAAGAAAAACACGAAGAAGAAGAAGAAAATTTAGAAGAATGGAGGGTAAGGTGGTGGAGGAGGGGGAACAGAGGGGAGAGGAGAAATTCTAACAGATCATTGGCCAATCCATTCAACTTTGAATATTGGTCAGTCAAATAAATTCAACATATATTTTACGAATAGAATCATGTTGTACCCTTTCTTCAAAATACTTTCTAAGCTAAAATCTATTTGAATCGGAGATAAACTGGTGGACAGTTTGAAATATGAATATATTTGTATGATTTTGGAGAACAGGATCTCCATGCAACAGAGTTTTAACGTGAATGTAGTTTGGAGATAAATTTAAGATTGTGTTTGCCCGAGCCATATGAAAGTCTTGACAAAATAATAAATAATGTTCAGCAGTTTCGCTTGCAGTGCCGAAAGCACAAAGTGGGTCGTTTATTAAATGTCTGTTGAACATATCTTCTCTTAAGTCGCTAATCCCTAGACGAAGTCGACAGTGAATGATTTGTTCCTTCCGTTTACCATAGTAATAATAGCTAGGCACTACAGCATCGTTAGCACACAGGTAGTGTTTAAGCTGGCTTAAGGAATTGCTGGTTTTAACATAATCAGGTAGAGAATTCCAGAGATAAGTAGTAGATGGCATGAATGATTTCCGATAGAGTTCGGTGTGAAATCTTGGTACGGTGCGTTCCAATGACCTGCGTCTATGGTAAGGGTTATTGTCTGAAACAAGACCAGGAACAAGATCATTTAGGTAGTTGGGGCATAGACCGTTAACCATCTTGAAATAATGCACAAGTTTGTGTCTTTTCCTTCTTTCCTTAAGTGTACAGAACCCTGATTCTTGGTATATTTTTTGGTGGCTTGTCCCACGAACAGCTCCAGTTATGGTTCTTAATGCTTCAAGCTGTAAATTTTCCAGAGAATCTGATTGTGCATCTGTGCAATTATCCCAAACAATATCAGCATAGTCAAAATGTGGTAATATGAATGATTTGTACATGATTTCTAATGCTCTCCTATTTAACTTGTACTTATACGTCTTAAGACAAGAAACCAACACAGTTACAGCATTGATTATACTTTTAATATGTTCCTCCCATTTACAGTTGTTTTGGAGTATGACGCCTAGATGTTTATGTGTGTCTGTACTTTGTAATGGTGTGATGCCAAAAGTAAGAGGTAAAATTGTGTCAGTGTTTCGAGAAAAATTTAATAACTCTGTTTTCCCCTCATTAAATTTGACTTTCCATCGCTTAGCCCAAGAATCTATCTTTTCTAAGTCAGAATTGAGTGTTTGTGCACGGATGTTTGGGTTGTTTAGTGCTAAGGACATACTTGTATCATCTGCAAATAGCTTAATGTTTGAATGGATGTCGTATACAATATCATTGATATAGATAAGGAATAATAGTGGACCAAGTACAGAGCCTTGAGGAACACCTGCGAGTATTCCTTTGTAATCAGACTTATCACTCTTTATAACAACTGCTTGGATACGGTTAGAGAGGTAATCGGAAAACCAGTCAAGTAATTTGCCTCGTATGCCATTCGCTCTTAACTTCAGAAGAAGTCCCTTATGCCAAACTCGATCAAAAGCTTTAGATATATCAAAGTACACAGCCTGGGTTGTGACTCCATTATCAAAAGATGAGCATAAGTCATTATAAATAAAGAGCAACTGATTTACTGTCGAATCACCAGGAATAAAACCTGACTGGGAAGGAGATAAAATATGATTTGATGAAAAAAACTTGTAAACTTGCTTATGGATGCATCTCTCAAGGACTTTACCAACACAGCTAAGTAAAGAGATTGGACGGTAATTACTACAAAGTTCCTTCGAAGCTTTTTTATGCAGAGGATTTACATGTGCTGTTTTCCATATCAGAGGAAATTTTGATTCATGCAGGCTTTTGTTGAAAATCCTAGTTAGTGGGTCTAGAATGGCTGGCAATGAGGCAATTAACAATCTGTTATGGACAAGATCTGGCCCTACCGCTTTATTTTTATTTAGATCTAGAATAACACCTTCAACATCAGA
>NC_134895.1:9635232-9652732 GCF_041734735.1 Babylonia areolata
GTCTATCCGCTGGTTGTGGGCCACGGGCCGAAAGGAGCAGGCCCTGGCAGTCATCCGCAGGGCGTGCCGTATCAACCGCCAGAGCTTCCAGCACATGGTGGACGTCCTACACGGGAACCACCACCCACAGGACAACGACCACGACGCTCTGCTGCCAGAGAACACCGCCCCGGGCCAGCAGCCAGGGGACCGTGAGGTGGACAGGAACTCACGCCCAGAAAACAGCCGTCAGAGCACAGAGGGGGGTACCAGCGCTCCTCAGCACGGCGACCAAGACATGGTGCCGGTCAACACTTCAGGTGGTGAAGAGGATGGGGCTCAGGGAACCTCCGACAGAGAAGACAACGACCTGAAAGGCCTTGCAGTAGCACTGCTGGTAAAGGAAAACGATAAGCTTGAAAGGAGTTCTCATGGTGATGGTAGCATCATTCATGTCTATCCAGAATCCAGTGGTTCAAGGAATCGAATGCATGCTAGGTGTCATGATGGTGTCCTGGACAAAGGCCCTGACCTCCATCTTCTTGACCATGCACGTCGCGACGACGACGACGACGAGCGTCCAGCTGAAGCTGACCATAGCGCCGTGCACGTGAACTGCGCTGACCGATTTTCAACCCGCCCTGGTGGCAGTACAGGGAACGCACCCCCAAGGAAATATCGCGTGCTGGACATCTTCCGAAACCGCGCCACTTGCGTACCTCTGATGGTTTACTCTTTTGTCTGGTATGTACCGCTTTGATACAACAGATCGGTGATTAAAAAAAAAAAATTGGTGGGCAATTCATTATGGATGGAGAAGAAAAAAAAAGGGGGGGGGGATGGATTGGTGGGGGGGGGATAATCATTTCACGTATTGTCATATTACTTGTTCCAATATGATTGTGAGCTTTGAAAATAGGATATTTTTCATTCAATCAAATTATCATAATTATAAAGTACGTTCGAAAGGGGATAAATAAAGGATCTCTTTTCTAAAATACAACAAGACTAGTCTTTCCCACTTCCGTTTTCCACCCATCATCTCTCTCTCTCTCTCTCTCTCTCTCTCTCTCTCTCTGTATGGGTGTGTGTGTGTGTGTGTGTGTGTGTGTGTGTGTGTGTGTGTGTGTGTGTGTGTGTGTGTGTGTGTGTGTGTGTGTGTGTGTGTGTGTGTGTGTGTGTGTGTGTGTGCAATATGTATTCAAGTCTGGCCGAGACTAGCATGAAAATCAGGATACCAAAGAAAATAAGTACGTACGTTACACGTAACGTATCGTTTTCTAAACTTTATTTGTTTTCGACCAACTCAGTTTTCCATCCAGCTTTCTTTATGCTTCTTTTTTTTTATTTTTTTTATCTATCATTCCAAATTCCTTATTGCTGGTAGGATTAAGCTCAGACAATTCGTTCGTTTGTTCGTTCGTTCGTTTACCTACTTATTCATTAAATCATTTTGCTGTTCATTGATTATCACACAACTAGCCATAATGAAAGTATGTCATAAACACTGAATGAAACAGATACATAGGAACTGCCTTTAATATTGATCGATTTGCATTGTGATCGACAGGATGGTTGTATTTTGCAGTCTTGTCGCAGTCATGACGTCATATCTTAATTGATTGATGGGTTGGTCGGTTGATCAATCGATGGACTGACTCACTGATCGACCAATTGTTAGTTATTCGTTTGGATGGTCGGTGGGATAGGTGGTTGACTGATTGATCGGTTTATTGAACTGAATGGTTGATTGGTTGGTGGATTGAAGATTAAGTGACTGACTATCTGATGTTGCAGGCTGAGTAGCAACTTGTACTACTTTGCGGTGATGCTGGCCACGGCCAAACTATCCCAGAACCGTTACTTCAATTTCGCCATCATGTGTGCCCTGGATCTGCCCGCCCTTTTTGTGGCCATGTTTCTGCTCGGGAGGTACACAGTCTCTGATCTTTTCGTTCAGTTAACAATCAGTTTTTTTTGTTTTGTTTTTTTTATCTATAACTGGTATCTACCACTTTTTCCGTATATTAATGCATCAATATAACACCCAATGGAACATGCATTTGATTTGGGGGGAAAAAAAAGAAAGACACCCCCATCTGAGATCATGCGATACCTGCTTGATTTTGTGCTTCCGTGATATTTCCATTCGGATTACAAAGAGCTTAGTCTTTCATTCAAAACACAGCTACGTAGTTTGACAACGATATTCCGATCATTTTCAGTTTTTCTGTTACATCCTTTTCGTGCTATGGCAAAAATCAGCCCCTTTGGGCCAAGTTTCTGGTTACTGCCAAGAAGCTCTACCTTTCTTCACAATTTTTTATTGCTTGATGGATGTCAGCTTCAGTGATATTTGTGTTTGTTTGTTTTCTTGTTTGTATATCATAAATAAAGTATATCTGCCAGTGTTGCCACGCAGCATTGGTTCGAGGCATAGATGTGTACGTTTGAAATACACTTAACAGCGAAACTGTATACTTATTTTCATTTTTGTTAAATCATTTTCCGCAATGATCCAAAACTTTCGATGATACATTTCTCACCCTTTTTACTCGATTAATTCCAGGCTCTGCCTTAGATTCATTCTGTTGTGATTAGCATTCAAAAGTGCTCATGCACATTTACAGGTTTTAGCTTCTCGTTGTCATTCAGCCAGCTTTCAAAACATGACACATACCCCCCATTATGGACAAAAATAACCTTACATATTTGTTCTGTCAATATTAATAGTTAAACAAAGTATGTCAGTTTATTTTTCCAAGTGGTTTTGTTTACAAAATATTGTACTGGACAAGATAATAACATCGTCTGTAAAGAGCATTTGTAAATCTTTAATTACACAAAGTGAAATTCAAAACCCATGCGTTCTTATTCCTAATAGTTCTACGTTGAAATCATTTAACTAAAAAAATATGTGGGCTCAGAAGATAACCTTGCTTTACACCTCTAAGAAAATCAAAACTTTTTTGAGTATACGTTTTTCTCTCAGACACATGCCAATACTGAAATCAATTACACATACACAAATTACATGTCACACCAATTTACTCGAAACGTTCCGCAGCATATTATGGTTTACAGTGTCAAATGCCTTCTTGAAATCAACAAACGCAATATACAGCTTAATATTTCGCAAAAAGTGAAGGATAGATAGATAGGTAGACAGAGAGAGAGAGAGAGAGAGAGAGAGAGAGAGAGAGAGAGAGGGTGGGGGTGGGGGTGGGGGTCATAATGCGCAAAGTCACCTTACAGAATTAACAAACGTTTCAATCATTTCTAATCTAGAGACACTATTGAATGACTTATGATTGATAAATTCATTGTGTCGTTCTTGCATTCAGAACTGATTGCTTGATTTAGTTTTCGATTTGATTTACTAATCAGAGTTTTTAACTTTGCAGGATTAATCGAAAAAGACTATGGATTTTCTTTGGCATATGTGCATCGGTCTTTATGTTCCTGTCTGTTCTGCTTCTCCAGATAGGTACAGTATCTTTAGCTCTATTCCCTTCTAAAACCTCTCTCTCTCTCTCTCTCTCTCTCTCTCTCTCTCTCTCTCTCTCTCTCTCTGTGTGTGTGTGTGTGTGTGTGTGTGTGTGTGTGTGCGTGCGAGTGTGAGCGTTGCGATTTTATTTGCATTGGGGTTATGTATAAACAACTGGTGGGAGCTGGGGGAGAGGGGAGGATTTGTACTTTCGAAGACTTGTGAAGGGATGGGGCTGGGGAGGCAGAGAGGGGTGGGTGTGGAGTGGGGTGGGTGTTCAGCAATGAATACTTTGTAGCCCTTTGATTTCTTCAATGAGGCAGGGGGTAAGTATATGTGGCACAGGAAACGGATGTTATTTCGACAAAAGAAGAGAATGGGGCATGCTCCGGGCTCCTGGCTGCCAGATGTGGAGAATCATTTCGTTCAAGAAAAGAGCGACTCCCCATAAACGGTCAGGGATATGACAACGTTTGGAATATGCATCCCAGAAGCAAGCACGAGTGTTAACTGTAAAGAATTTTTGTGTGTGGATAAAATGGAAGTGTGCACAGTTTCAAATGCCTTCTGTGTGAAACTGGTGAAAGCAAAGAGCATATACCTTTATTTTCTCAGAACAGTGAGGACACACGAGGTCACTTAAAAATATGTCATTACATTTTATCGTGCATGAAAACTGAACGATGAAATGTCTGTGCTTAGAAAACATACTGTTCGTTTGAAAACTATGAGAGCGGGAGGGAGGTAGGTTGTGGAGGGGTCGGGGCCCAAGAAGTCTTGTAGAAACGGTCCTGCATAATGTGCACGAAACTGAGATGTAGAAAAGGGAAAACATTCGGTCCTCACTATTTGGCTTCGGCTTCTGTTTCTTACCGGATCACACGCTGTGCACCTCAAATATCAGCTGAATGTAATTTTGGTTAATTATGTTTCGCTGTTTGAAACGATGAAGAAAAAAGAAAACAAAAGATCTTACATATGTCTTCCCCTCAGCTATACCTTTTCATGGTCTAATACAACGACAGCTTTTCGCATACTCTCATTATAAGCTCACTCCCGACGATGGAACGCAATAGCGGTTTCGACATTTTTTTCCACGTTTTCCTCACGGGGTAGCATAACAATCGCAGCGACACCGGGCATTGTTAATGTGTCAAAGGTCGAATGGTAAGTTTCTTCATGAGATTCCGTAACAACACACTCCACAGCGAGCCAGAGAGCTCAGGACCCCACACGACAAGCAAATCTGCAGATGTATCGAAAATGGCGTCGCAGGCGATACAACTGGACAGTTTTGGAGCAAACTAGATCACAACAGCGGCTTTTACCGCTGCTGAAGTGATTGAAATGCTTCAAACTGAAGGTTTCGACATCGACAAGGATGATGAAGACGTTGAATAAATTATCTGCAGTGAAGAAAGCTACCAGCAAGAAGTTACTGATAGTGACTCAGCTTCTGAAAACATTGAAGAGGGAGGGGAGGTGGACGTTCACACGACGTGAGGAGAGGGGTCAGTGGGTCAAGTACAGTGAGTTTCATTCAATTACTTTATGTTTTGTATTTTTTGTGTGATTCCCCCCCCCCCCCTGACCCTAACAAATGGGTCGTCTGTAGGGGAAAAAAGCAAGGGAGAGAACTATTCGCCCGGAGTGTTAGTTCATCATATTTATGCACCTGTCAGAGTGGATTTCTTTAACTCACTCAGTACGGCCACTCCTCTCTTCTGCTCTACACAGACCCTTCAGATGCCCAGTGGGTGTCTGAATGACCCAACCTTCAGCTTCCGTCGTCAGAATTGTGGTATTCTTTGTCAACATTCACCTCTTCAGTATAAGAGCCTTCCGCTTGCAATATTTTGATGATGGTAATTGGCGTGAAACGCTGTTAACGTCGTCCCTTTCGCCGTACGTATGGAGAGAGTTAAAACAGTTTTGCCAGAGGACAACACTAATGTTGCCATGGGTTGTTCTTCAGTGCGCCAAGCGCGTTCTGCACACAGGAGCATGGTCTGGGTTGGGGTTAGCCGAATGACTAGACCTTCAGTTTGATCTTTAAATCAAACTTGAGATTCGAACCCACACCCTCACGGACACTGTACTGGCAGATAAGCGTCCTAACCATTCAGCCACCGTCCTCAGACAATGTAGTAGTAGTAGTAGTAGTAGTAGTAGTAGTAGTAGTAGTACCGTCCCTAGTGTTGTAGTCGTAGAGTAGTAGAGTAGTAGTAGCAGTACCGTCCTTAGACAATGTTGTAGTCGTAGAGTAGTAGAAGTAGTACAGTCCTTAGACAATGTTGTAGTCGTAGAGTAGTAGAAGTAGTACAGTCCTAAGACAATGTTGTAGTCGTAGAGTAGTAGTAGTACCGTCCTTAGACAATATTGTAGTAGTAGAGTGGCAGTAATAGTACCGTCCTTAGAGAATGTTGTAGTCGCATAGTAGTAGTGGTGGTAGTAGTACCATCCTTAGACAATGTTGTAGTCGTAGAGTAGTAGTAGTAGTAGTAGTAGTAGCAGTAGTACCGTCCTTAGACAATGTTGTAGTAGTAGTAGTAGTAGTAGTAGTAGTAGTACCGTTCTTAGACACTTGTAGTCGTAGAGTAGTAGTAGTAGTACTGTCCTTAGACAAAGTTGTAGTCGTAGAGTAGGAGTAGTAGTAGTAGTAGTACCGTCCTTAGACAATGTTGTAGACGCGTAGTATTAGTAGTTGTAGTACCGTCCTTAGACAATGTTGTAGACGCGTAGTATTAGTAGTAGTAGTACCGTCCTTAGACAATGTTGTAGTAGCAGTAGTACCATTCTTAGACAATGTTGTAGTCGGAGAGTAGTTGTAGTACCGTCCTTAAACAATGTTGTAGTAGAAGAGTAGAAGTAGTAGTACCGTCCTTAGACAATGTAGTAGTAGTAGTAGTAGTAGTAGTAGTAGTAGTAGTAGTAGTAGTAGTAGTACCGTCCTTAGACAATGTAGTAGTAGTAGTAGTAGTAGTAGTACCGTCCTTAGACAATGTTGTAGTAGTAGAGTAGTAGTAGTAGTAGTGCCGTCCTCAGAAACGTTGTAGCAGCAGCAGCAGCAGCAGTAGTAGTATTAGTAGTAGTAGTAGTAGTAGTAGTACTGTCCTTAGACAAAGTTGTAGTCGTAGAGTACTAGTAGTAGTACCGTCCTTAGACACTAGTAGTCGTAGAGTAGGAGTAGTAGTAGTAGTAGTACCGTCCTTAGACAATGTTGTAGACGTGTAGTAGTAGTAGTAGTAGTAGTAGTAGTAGTAGTAGTAGTAGTACCGTCCTTAGACAATGTTGTAGTGGTAGTAGTACCATCCTTAGACAATGTTGTAGTCGGAGAGTAGTTGTAGTACCGTCCTTAAACAATGTTGTAGTAGAAGAGTAGAAGTAGTAGTACCGTCCTTAGACAATGTAGTAGTAGTAGTAGTAGTAGTAGTAGTAGTAGTAGTAGTAGTAGTAGTAGTAGTAGTACCGTCCTTAGACAATGTAGTAGTAGTAGTAGTAGTAGTAGTAGTAGTACCGTCCTTAGACAATGTTGTAGTAGTAGAGTAGTAGTAGTAGTAGTGCCGTCCTTAGACAATGTTGTAGTCGTAGAGTAGTAGTTGTAGTAGTAGTAGTAGTGCCGTCCTTAGAAACTTTGTAGTAGCAGCAGCAGCAGCAGCAGCAGCAGCAGCAGCAGTAGTAGTAGTAGTAGTAGTAGTAGTAGTAACGTCCTTAGACAATGTTGTAGTCGTACAGTAGTAGTTGTAGCACCATCCTTAGAAACGTTGTAGTAGCAGCAGCAGCAGCAGCAGCAGTAGTAGTAGTAGTAGCAGTAGTAAAGGGAGTGGCCTACGTTTCGCAGCTGATTACCGTTCCATCTATCGATCCATCAAAGTGTACTGTTCTGGGTGTGCAGACATGCTGTGGTCTAAGGTTGCACTGTTTGCTGGCGCCTTTTGCAACAGAGGCTCCTACGTCTGTCTGTTCCTCTGTCTGGTTGAAGTGTTTCCTACTGGAATGAGGTGTTCTTTCTACACTATCTGTCTGTCTGTCTGCCTGTCTGTTTCTCCCTCCCTCGCCCCTCCTCTCTCTCTCTCTCTCTCTCTCTCTCTCTCTCTCTCTTCTCCCCCCTTCTATTTGTAAATGCGTTTGCATTTGTGGGTATGTCGTTATGTGTGTGCGTGTTTTTTTTTTTGTTTTTTGTTTTTGTTTTTTTGTTTTTTTGTAGATGTGACAGTTTTGTGTTGACGCAGTTGAGCATTTGTATGGTTTGACAGTCCTGACATGGCCCTGTGCCGTCGGCTGGACTATAAACAACAAGAACAAGAATAATAATTGCATAATTGTCTGAAACTCTCTTCGTTCTCTTTCTGTCTAAACCTGAAAGTCAGAACAAACAGACTACAGAATGTAAAGAAGAAAAGCAGAAGAAAAAAACAAAAACAAAGCACAACCCCCCACCCCACCCCCCCACTCCCCCAAAAAACAACAACAAAACAAAAACAAAAAACACACACGCACACAAAGAAAAAGAAATGGGGAAAAAAAGAATTTTTTTCTCAAAGGAAAAGCGAGAATATTATATATATTTAAAAACAACAACAACAACAACAACAACAAAAACATGTTCCCAGCGTTCCAACAAAAGGCAGATTCACCAGTACACTGATGTCTTCAAAACGTCGTACAAAAGACGTAGAAACAGACAAACATTAGACTCTCATCATGTCCTATGTGATAAAGTAAAACAAACCAAATTCCAGAATTATTAAGGATTTGATGAAGAAATACAATAAAGCATGTGCGGTCTTTGAACAGACACTATATCGAAAAAGAGCAAGACATGCAACCGAAAAAAAAAAAAAAAAAAAAAAAATATATATATATATGGTTTCGGTTTCATTATGATAAATATGGCTGGGAAACATTGAGACATTTAGACGATAACTGAATTCTAAAATATCAATTCTATCTTCTTTAGGACCAGCCCATTGAACAGGCATACCTACATACTCCCATCAACATCGTGTTTTTCATCATCATCTTCTTCTTCTTCTTCTTCTCTCTGTAAATGATAATTCAGGCGTCGCACAGAACTGTTCACCAGATTCCCCCAGGCCCGTGTGTGTGTGTGTGTGTGTGTGTGTGTGTGTGTGCTTCACAGCAATATCGCTTTGTATGAACTGTCATTATCCTGTTTATTGACGTCGGCAGCTCATTGTTAAAACTCGATGTTTTATACTGTATTATGCTCATGTTACTAACATTGTTTTCAAACCGAACACTTTCCATGTTTTAACTGGCTTTTCTTCTTCTTCTTCTTCTTCTTGATGTTTAATGAACTGCGTAATTCTGGCTCTGTTTCAGAGCTACAGGTGCTGGAATATCAGATGCTGTGTCCCGCATTGCTCCGATATCGGTCCCCTTTCTGCTTCTCCTGGTATGTACGGTGTAGTGTAGTGTAGTGTAGTGTAGTGTAGTGTAGTGTGTGTCGTTTCGTGCCGTGCCGTGCCGTGCCGTGCAGCGTTGTGTAGTGTAGTGTTGCGCCGTGCCGTGCCGTGCCGTGCCGTGCAGCGCAGCGCAGCGTAGTGTAGTTTAGTGTAGTGTAGTGTTTGTAGTGCCGTGCCGTGCCATGCAGCGCAGCGTAGTGTAGTGTAGTTTAGTGTAGTGTAGTGTGTGTAGTGCCGTGCCATACTGTGCCGAGCAGCGTAGTGTAGTGTAGTGCAGCGTAGCGCAGTGTAGTGTAATGTAGTGTAGTGTAGTGTAGTGCCGTGCAGTGTAGTGTAGTGTAGTGTAGTGTTACGCCGTGCATGCCGTGTAGTGTAGTGTAGTGTAATGTAGTGTAGTGTAGTGTAGTGTAGTGTAATGTAATATAGTGTAGTGCCGTGCAGTGTAGTGTAGTGCAGTGTAGTGTAGTGTAGTGCAGTGTAGTGTAGTGTAGTGCCGTGCAGCGTGTAGTGTAGTGTAGTGTAGTGCCGTGCAGTGTAGTGTAGTGTAGTGTAGTGTAGCGTAGTGTAGTATAGTGTAGTGTAGTGCCGTGCAGTGTAGTGTAGTGTAGTGTAGTGTAGCGTAGTGTAGTATAGTGTAGTGCCGTGTAGTGTAGTGTAGTGTAGTGTAGTGCAGTGCAGTGTAGTGTAGTGTAGTGCCGTGTAGTGTAGTGTAGTGTAGTGTAGTGCAGCGCAGCGTAGTGTAGTGCAGCGCAGCGTAGTGTAGTGTAGTGTAGTGCAGTGTAGTGTAGTGCCGTGTAGCGTGGTGTAGTGTAGTGTAGTGTAGTGTAGTGTAGTGTAGTGCCGTGCAGCGTGGTGTAGTGTAGTGTAGTGCCGTGCAGTGTAGTGTAGTGTAGTGTAGTGCCGTGCAGCGTGGTGTAGTGTAGTGTAGTGTAGTGTAGTGTAGTGTAGTGCCGTGTAGTGTAGTGTAGTGCAGCGCAGCGTAGTGTAGTGTAGTGTAGTGTAGTGTAGTGCCGTGTAGTGTAGTGTAGTGCAGCGCAGCGTAGTGTAGTGTAGTGTAGTGCAGCGTAGCGTAGTGTAGTGTAGTGTAGTGCAGCGCAGCGTAGTGTAGTGCAGCGTAGTGTAGTGTAGTGTAGTGTAGTGTGTGTCGTGTCGTGTCTTGCCGTACTGTGCCGTGCAGCGTAGTGTAATGCAGCGAAGTGTAGTCTAGTTTAGTATAGTGTGTGTCGTGCCGTGCCGTACTTTGCCGTACAGCGTAGTGTAGTGTTGTGTAGTGCAGCGCAGCGCAGTGTAGTGTAGTGTTGTGTAGTGTAGCGTTGTGTAGTGCAGCGCAGCGCAGTGTAGTGTAGTGTAGTGTAGTGTAGTGGAGTGGAGTGCCGTGTCGTGCCGTGCAACGTAGTGTAGTGTAGTGTAGTGTAGTGTAGTGTAGTGCAGTGTAGTGTTGCGCCGTGCCGTGCCGTGCCGTGCCGTGCAGCGCAGCGCAGCGTAGTGCAGTGCAGTGCAGTGCAGTGCTATGCCGTGCAGCGCAGCGCAGCGTAGTGCAGTGCAGTGCTGTGCCGTGCAGCGCAGCGTAGTGTAGTGTAGTGTAGTGTAGTGTAGTGTAGTGTAGTGTGGCGGTGTTCTCTTATGCTGTCTTTTCATAATATTTGTTGGCGTAGTGTAGTGTAGCTTTAGGCTATAACAGTGTTGTGTAGTGTCATCATCACATGCCATAGTATGTTACTGTATTGAGTTATACTTCTGTGTGTTTTGTGCTGAGCGACGTCGTCGTCGTCCTTGTTTTTGTTGTTGTTGTTGTTGTTGCTGCTGCTGTGGTGGTGGTGGTGTGTGTTTGTGCGTGTGTATATTGCTGTGCTTTTTCTGCGTTTTAGTGTGTTGTGTGATGCGAACTGTGTAGTTCTATACTGCGCATAGTTTTGTTATGTTCAGCGTTTTCTTCTTGTTTTCACTTATGACCATTGGTCATTACTCTGGTCGTTATTGGGTATAGCATATTTATGTTTCTATAACCCGACAGTGCTGACATGGAGTACGTTTTGGGTTTGTTTGTTGTTTGTTTTTGTTTTGTTTTTTTTCTGGTTTGGTGTCATTTTGTATCGTGGTGTTTGTAGCTCAATCTCTTTCTTCTTCGTATTTCTTCTCCTCAGCATTTTTTTTTTTGTTGTTGTTGTTTTTTTTGCTGTAGTTTGCTGATGCCCATTGTCATCATCATAATCATCATCACCTTCTTCTTCTTCTTCCTCTTCCTCCCCTCTCTCCTCCTCCTCCTCCTTCTTCTTCTTCTTCTCCTCCTCCTCCTCTTCCTTCTGCACCTCCTCCTTCTGTCTCTTCTTCCACTTCTTCCTCCTTCCTGCACCCCGCCCCTCCCCCCCCCCCCGCCCCTTTTCTCCGTTTTATTCTTCCCCAGTGTAATTGCGGTTTTTGTATTGTGTGTCAGAGCAAAGACTACCCCTTGTCCCGTGGTGTGGCAATGGGCTGTCTCTCTCTGTTGGCCACTCTCAGCATCACCCTCGTACCGGAAACACGTCACCGGATGCTGCCAGACACCGTGCGCGAGATAGAAGCGTGGAAGAAAGTCCCTGATACTTAGCTTCCTTTGACGTGTCAAGTGACGAGATCCAAGGCTGTTTCAGTTAAACTCTCTGAATGGTCCTTTTTTTTTTTAATTTGGAAAATGCATAGAGGCATTGAACAAAACAGTTTATAAAAACTGTTTAATTACAGCATACGTAACAAGCCCGCATGTAAGCCGAATTAATTTTCACATGTAATCAAGAAGCTTGTTCATTTGAATACAACGTTTATTCATAGGCTTTTTTTGTCAGCAGCTGTATTAAAAACAGTTTAGTCTGCTGAATTAAAAAAAACAAAACAATCTGCGTTGATGTTATGTGGTGGAATACTGGCCAAAGATAAATGTGATGGAAGTGATATTTTGTTAACTGATTCATGTCTATCTGTATAGATTTTGTCAGTATTATGTTTTCAATCTTTAAAGTATGCTTTTTTTTGTTGTTTCATTGGGTTCATTTCGTTATAGATTTTATCAGTATTGTGTTTTCAATCTTCAAAGTGTGCTTTTTTGACTCACTTGTGTAAACAAACTGAGTCTGTTTTTTAACCCGGTGTTCGGTTGTCTCTCTCTCTCTCTCTCTCTCTCTCTCTCTCTCTCTCTCTCTGTGTGTGTGTGTGTGTGTGTGTGTGTGTCTGTGCGTCCGTGGTAAACTTTAACATTGACATTTTCTCTGCAAATACTTTGTCAGTTGACACCAAATTTGGCATAAAAATAGGAAAAATTCAGTTCTTTCTAGTCATCTTGTTTAAAACAATATTGCACCTCTGGAATGGGCACACACACACACACACACACACACACACACACACACACACACACACACACACACACACACACAAAAAATGAAGCCTAATTATATGCAAACTGCATTTACTCTTATATTTATATTTTTTGTATTCTCTAAACTTGGCACTTTGATCTGATATTCTGACCCAACAACAAGAGCAGTCATTATTATCATTTTTTGTTCAAACAGGAACTTCTTTTGCTAAGCATGGAAGTTTTATTTATGTTGCAAACGTTTTGGTGCAGATAGTAAAAAAGGGAAATTACTCTGTAATTAATGCTAGGGGAATTAATTTGAATCTGGTTAGGACTTTTTTTTCTTTCTTTTTTTAACGCGAAGCTTTACAATAACAAATACAGAACACATTTTAACGATTAGATTTTTTTTTTTTTTTAAGTGCATCACAAGTGAGTCTTGAAGGCCTTGCCTCTCTTGTTTTTGTTGTTTCAGTGGGTTCTTTTTGTTTGTTTGCACTTTGTAGTCTTCTTCTCTTCCAGCGGCTATATCACGTGTGGAATATAAATAGCAATCATTTGTTTCGTCATCCATTATTTTATTTTATTTTATTTTTCTTTAGGGGGCAGGTGGGGGGAGGCGAGGGGGTGGTGGTTGTTGTTATGTTCAACCCTGTGTGTTCTAGATTGTGCATGTTTGTCACATGCTTCACAGCCAATAATTGCAGGGTATTTCCGGGTACGTGATGTTGTAAATGTTTATCTGTTAACAATGATCCTCACTGAAATCAGAAATGGACTGGTGAGTCATGTGCTTGTAATCTTCTGCTTCTTCTTCTTCTTCGTTTGTGGGCTGCAACTCCCACGTTCACTCATATGTACACGAGTGGGCTCTTACGTGTATGACCGTTTTTAACCCGCCATGTAGGCAGCCATACTCAACTTTCGGGGGTGTGCATGCTGGGTATGTTCTTGTTTCCATTACCCACCGAACGCTGACACGGATTACAGGATCTTTAACGTGCGTATTTGATCTTCTGCTTGCGTATACACACCAAGGGGGTTCAGGCACTAAGCAGGTTTGCACATATGTTGACCTGGAAGGTCGTAAAAATCTCCACCCTTTACCCACCAGGCACCGTTACCGTGATTCGAACCCGGGACCCTCAGATTGAAAGTCCAACGCTTTAACCACCCGACTATTGCGCCCGTCATGGTATGTCATGTGCTAGTAATGTCTTGGTGATCTTCACTCTATTTTTGGACCATGTTATGCACACAGGGAAGCGGTCGCTTGCATCAAATAAATGCACAGAAACAGATACGTATTTTAGCTGTATATCGTGTGACTGTGACATTGAGAAGGTCAATAGAGATATTCGATGTGCAAAATACATGTAGGAATATGAAAAAAAGGAACATCAATCAGTTCATGATGCATTTGAGTTTTAGAAAACCAATGTCAGAATCACCAAGGAGGTTTATTTGTTGAACTGTCCTTTGCAAGAGCTTCAATCTTCAAACGATAATTCATCGGTTTGCCTGTTCTGCTGCTTTTTAGTTGTTTTTATTTTATTATTATTTAAAAAAAAAAATATCATTTTCAGGAATACTACTTTGATAGGTATATGCGGTTTGCTATAAGTTTCAAACCACGCAACCTCAGTTTCGTTGTTCTCAACTGTCAAGTCTCAAAAGAGAAAGTCTCAAGTTAGTAAATAGTCACAGCAAATCAAAAAGTCCTGATAGTGTATAACAATATAAAGCCACATTCTATTTCTTTTGTTTGTTTGTTGTTGTTTTTTTCGTCATCAGTTGTGGTCAGAAGTGGTCAGTAACAATCAGCAGTGGCCAATCAACGGCCAGATCCTGTCAAGAAGTCCAATACTTCATAAAGGTCACAAACGAGAGTGGTCAGCAGTGGTCATAGACCTGTAGGAACATAGACCTGGAGGGAGGAAGCGGAGGGGTGGGGGTGGGGGTGGGGGTGGGGGGAAGAACAAAGACCCAGAAAACATAGGTTTGGAGGAATGGCAGGGCTATGGGAAACACTGACGTTGGGGGACTCTGACCTGGTTCAAAGTCAGTGTAGATTTTGGAGAACATAGACCTGTGGGGAACATAAGGATGACCCTTTTGAACCCGTGCCCTAGAGCGTGATTTACAGGAGGTGTCATCAAGAAATGACTTGCGGTAGTTCGTTTTCTTCACAATAACTTACAGCCACTAGCCCCACTGTTTTTACCGTGAACAGAGTGTAATAATTTGATCAAAACCAATGAATTCATCTACGTTAGTCTCTTGATTCTCCTGCACCTCTTTTCCCTATCTTCTCACCATTTCCAACACCACACACACACACACACACACACACACACACACACACACTAACACACACACACTAACAAACACACACACACACACACACACTAACACACACACACACACTAACAAATACACACACACACACACACACACACACACACACACACGCACACTAACACACACACACACATACACACTAACACACACAAACACACACACACACACACTAACACACACACACACACACACACACACACTAACATACACACACACACACACTAACACACACACACACGCACACTAACACAGACACACACACACACTAACACACACACACACACACTAACACACACACACACACACACACACACACACGCACACACGCACACTAACACACACACACACACACACACACACACACACACACACAAATTCACTCACACAAACACACATAAACACACGCGCGCGCGCGCGCGAGCCAATGCAAAACAGAATAAAGTGGGGGCCTGGTGTGGACATTGAGGGACGGGTGCCTTGATGACGTCAAATGGGGACTGAAAGAGCATGCGGGAACGTCCCAGAATGTCCTCTGGGAGATGTTAAAAGATCCAAAGTTTTTCCCCTGGGGGACGTTTCCCCAGGTGAGCTGCAGAAGTGGGTGTGCGGAGAGGGAGGGAGAGGGGGTTGGGGGGGACGACAAGCTGGGACTTCACACCGGTGCTGATGAATGCATTTCCTTTACCCAGTGTAACGGAGGTGACGAAACTGAGCATCCTGTGCTGCGATCTCCCAGATCAACACATGTGCAGACCTGCCAGTGCCTGAACCCCCTTCGTGTGTATACGCACGCAGAAGATCAAAATATACACACGTTTAAGATCTTGGAATCCATGTCAGCGTTCGGTGGGTTATGGAAACAAGAACATACCCAGCATGCACATCATCAAAAACGGAGTATGCCTACCTACATGGCGGGGTAAATAAACAAACGGTATTACTCGTGAAATGTTACATGTCTGTTTGAGTGTGTATGTGTGCGTGCCTGAAAACTGATCGAATGACGCAGGAAACGAATGATGATCGCCCAATGACAATCGTCAGCTGGTTCTACCCAGGTAGGCAGCCTGTTGTGCAAATGGCCCCGTGTTTGCGAAGCGCTTACAGCTTGGTATTCGACCGAGGATAGGCGCTGTTTTAAGTATCCATAATAGTCATTGATTCAATCATAAAAAAATAGATGATTTACGGTATGTGGTCACTGAAAGAAAGACGACCAGTCACCTTATGAGCGAAGTCACGTACCACGCACAATCCAATCCAATTATAAAGATGACAACAGCAACAAAAAACAAACAAACAAAAAAGCAAGATACGTCGGTAAGACCCTAACGAAACGGAGAACACGGCTTAGAGTGGGGGAAAAAAAAACAGAAGAAAAAAAGCAAAAGGGCGGGGAGGGGAGGGGCTGAGGGGGGGGGGGGGGACAGAGGGAGGTAAGTGGGTTTGAAAGGTGATTAACAGAAAGATTATTTACAGATGGGATGTCGCCCTTAGACATCAGAAAGGCTTATTCAGGGATCGGATGTCGCCTTTTGGACACCAGAAAGGCCATGCATTTTGTGTGATCTCTTGTTCCGTCTTGTGACACACAGTGGGTGCCGCATGAAAACGTTTGACATTCACAGCTGGAGTCTCAGGTGAACCAGGGGAGAGAGAGAAAGCGAGAGAGAGACAGAGAGAATGTGTGTCTGTGTGTGTGTGCGCGCGCGTGTATGTGTTTATGTGTGAGCGTGTGTGTGTGTGTGTGTGTGTGTGTGTGTGTGAGCGTGTATGTGTGTATGTAGGAGCGTGTGTGTGTGTGTGTGTGTGTGTGTGTGTGTGTGTGTGTGTGTGTGAGTGTGTGTGTGTGTGTGAGCGTGTATGTGTGTATGTAGGAGCGTGTGTGTGTGTGTGTGTGTGTGTGTGTGTGTGTGTATGTAGGAGCGTGTGTGTGTGTGTGTGTGTGTGTGTGTGTGTGTGTGTGGGAGCGTGTGTGTGTGTGTGTGTGTGTGTGTGTGTGTGTGTGTGTGTGTGTGAGCGTGTATGTGTGTATGTAGGAGCGTGTGTGTGTGTGTGTGTGTGTGTGTGTGTGTGTAGGAGCGTGTGTGTGTGCGTGTGTGTGTGTGTGTGTGTGTGTGTGTGTGTGTGTGTGAGTGTGTGTGTATGTGTGAGCGTGTATGTGTGTATGTAGGAGCGTGTGTGTGTGTGTGTGTGTGTGTGTGTGTGTGAGCGTGTATGTGTGTGTGTGTGTGTGTGTGTGTGTGTGTGTGTGTGAGCGTGTATGTGTGTATGTAGGAGCGTGTGTGTGTGTGTGTGTGTGTGTGTGTGTGTGTGTGTGTGTGTGAGCGTGTATGTGTGTGTGTGTGTGTGTGTGTGTGTGTGTGTGTGAGCGTGTATGTGTGTGTGTGTGTGTGTGTGTGTGTGTGTGTGTGTGTGTGTGTGTGTGTGTTGCTCCTTGTGCACCATATGTACGTGAAATCGCTCCATATTCACGTTACGTATTATCATTATAGACAGATACATAATGTGACAAAGCACAACATAAGATAGATTAAAACTAGTCAAAAAATGATAACTGTCGATAGATTACCCCCCTCCCCCCCCCCCCCAACACATACATACAGACATACACGCATGCACGCACACACACATATACCTACACACACACATAAACAGACACACAGACACACTCACAGACACACACGGACACACACACACACACACACACACGCTTGCATACATAACATATATCACGCCAATAAATTATTACCAAAACTATGTAATATTTTTTTCAACTAAGAAAACAGCATTTCAATAAAAGAAGAAATCGTGCTGAAAATTGGAGAATAAATACTAACATTTAAAACATACAAATTATGTTAAGATAAGAATAACTTTATTATCTCCAACTGGAGAAATTTGGTCAGG
>NC_134895.1:9660232-9690232 GCF_041734735.1 Babylonia areolata
GCACGACAAAATCAGGGAACGTTTCCTTTTTTTTTGTTTTTTTGTTTTTTTTTTTGTAATGATTTTATTTATAAAAAATAATAATAATAAATAAAATTTGCGATTATTTTTTTTCGTGACTTGACCCAAACTGCTGTGGAAAAACACGGTTTGCACAACCGGAGAAATTAATCATTGCTCAAAACAGACGTGGTCCACAATGTTCAGCTTGGAACATCTCCAGTGAGCTTGAAAAGGATTTGCCCGCGCACATTTTGAGGGGTTTTGTTGTTATTGTTGTTTGTTTATGTTATGTACGGTTGTTTTTTTGCACTTTTTTTTTCTCTTCGGACGGGCGAGGCAGAGCCGGGTTTCGCACGGCCGGGTCAGTGTCCACTATGCACCATCCCGAGTCCAACGACCTAAACTCAGTCGCACTTGACTTGTTGACCGCTCGCCACATCGTTTGCTCAACGAGAGTGTGAACTCTTAGACTATTGTGAAAGGTGTGGGGTGAATCATGTCTCGTGAAGATCAAACCACTATGTCTTCTGTTTTTTCATCTTCGTCAGTCTTCCGATTCTGTCTGTCTGTCTGTCTGTCTTCTCCATCTCTCTCGCTCTCTGTCTGTCTGTCTGTCTGTCTCTCTCTGTCTGCCCCTCTCTCTCTCTCCAATGTGAATCTGTTCACTTATTTGGACTTAAAAGGTTTCTAGGAGTTGAAATGAGAACACCAAACGATTTAGTATACGGTGAGACGAATAGATATCCAATAAATATAAATTCTGCTGTGAGATGGGTTCGATACTGGTTGAAACTATTAAAAATGAACGAAGATAGACTACCACGGAAATCCTATAATATATTGTATGATTTAGATGTTAGAGGAAAAAGAAACTGGGCTTCAAATATACGAACTTGTCTATGTGAATTGGGATTTGGATATGTATGGGAGTATCAAGGAGTCGGTAATGAGAATATGTTTTTGAAATCTTTTCGTCAACGTTTAATAGACTGTAGATGGCAAAACTGGGAAAGTCATGTCCAATCCAGTGATCGATTTTGTTTCTATAGAGCTTATATACTTCTACACATTTAGTTAAAAATCATCTTTTGCTTAATAATGACAAACACTTACGATTCATATTAACACGATTTAGATTTGGTATTTCTGAAATCAATTTGCACAGGTATCGCTATAAAAATGTTAATCATTTAGAGAACCTGTGCCCTTTGTGCAAAGAGTCAACGGAAGATGAAGTTCATATTGTTCTGAAGTGTCCTGTATTGCATAATATTCTTGTAAAATTTGTTTCAAAGAAATATTATGAACGTCCTTGTTTGTTTAAATTTTGTCTATTGATGGCATCATCTGACGACGGTGTTATAAGAAATCTCGCATTGTACTTATATATAGCTTTTAAGTTAAGAGAAATGGTATTGTCCTAATTTCTATAGTTTAATTTGTAAGCAGTTGAATGCTTATTACCAGTTACGGTAATGTATGCATATCTTGTTATCGCCCCTCATTCATATGGGGCTATGGCCTTAATGAATAAATCATCTGCTTCTCTCTCTCTCTCTCCCTCTCTCTCTCTCTCCCTCTCTCTCTGTCTGCCTCTGTCTCTCTGCCTCTGTCTCCCTCTGTCTCTCTCTCTCCCTCTCTCTCTCTCTCCCTCTCTCTCTGTCTGCCTCTGTCTCTCTGCCTCTGTCTCCCTCTGTCTCTCTCTCTCTCTTTATCTATATTCGTCTCTTTCGCTCTCTGTCTGCCAGTGTCTGTCTGTCCCTGTCTGCCTCTGTCTGTCTGTGTGTCCGTCTCTTTTTCTCTTTCTCTTTCTCTCCCCGCAAGTTTCTGTTTCCCCCCCCCAGTATTTTTGGTTGTTGGATGTTTAAAAGTGTTCTACATTATCATACAGTTTTTTTTTCTTCTTCTGGCACCTCGTCATGTTGTGTTTTGTTTTTCAAATAAAGTATTCCTGGTTCTCAGTGTCACCCTCACACACACACACACACACACACACACACACACACACACACACACACACACACACATTCTTGGTTGTCCACGTCGTTCAGACAGGCTGTCCTGAAAATAATAATAGCAATAATAATAATACTAATAATAAGAAGAAGAATGACACTTGTATTGCGCACTCTTGTGTTGTTTAAAGTCCCTTTAAAAATCACCTTTTCTTTCCAAGCCAAAGTCCACAGGTGGATTTCACAGAGACGTTCGCGTACCCCAAATAATACCATACCACACAGCCCCCTCAACTTTCTTTGGAGCACCTCCGAAGTTCCCCCGCTGTGAGCCGAGAGAATGTTTTTTGTGTTTTTTTTTATGTGTTTTTTTCCCCTGCATGTCAAAGGATCTGTTCAGACACCATTTTTGAACATTGTAAAGGACTTCACGGGATGCATTATCCTGTGATTTGAAAGTGTTGGACAGACGGAGAATTCTTCTTCTTCGTTCGTGGACTGCAACTCAGACGTTCACTCGTATGTACACGAGTGGGCTTTTACGTGTATGACCGTTTTTTCCCCACTTGCCATGCAGGCAGCCATACTCCGCTTTCGGGGGTGTGCGTGCTGGATATGTTCCTGTTTCCATAACGCACCGAACGCTGACATGCATTACAGGATCTTTAACGTGCGTATTTGGATCTTCTGCTTGCGTATGCACACGAAGGGGGTTCAGGCACTAAGAGGTCTGCACATACGTTGACCTGGGAGATCGGAAAAATCTCCACCCTTTACCCACTAGGTGCCGTTACCGAGATTGGAACCCGGGACCCTCTAGGTTGAAAGTCCAACGATTTAACTCGGCTTTTGTGCCAGTCGGACGGAGAATAATAAGAGGTGGGGTTGGGTTTCTTTTTCAGACGAAACCACGAATACCACGAGTTTTTATTTATTTTTTTATTTATTTTTTTTGTAAATTTTTACCTGTAAAGAAAACAGAAATGCTTCATGTCTTTCCTTCCAGTCTTCTTATTTGGGTCGCCGACACGTTCATGTATTCAATCATTCTGAAGTGGCGCAGTTGTGTCGGGGTTAACTCGGTCTTCATTCTGAAGGCTAGCCACTACAGTCAAATAACTTTTTTTTTCTCTCCGACTCTCTCTCTCTCTCTCTCTCTCTTTTTTTTTTTTTTTGTCTGCTAGGTGTATCATCACTTGTGGATCACAAAAAAAGTGATCTTAGATTTCTGTGAATACCCGTTGCTATGGAAACAAATCAAAATGGCCGCCAAAAATGTATCAAAGAAATCGGGTTTGTGGTCCATGTGGTGCATGCAGACACTTTTTGTTATGTGGACTTGATACACAATGACATTATCTTCATTTCCACGTGAGATTGTGTTGATTCTTTAATCATTGTACTTTTTATGAATTTTTGAAATTGTGGGTATTGCGAAATCCTCAAAATTTACAATGGGTAAAAAGATTGCAACTGCTATGAATTAAAACCCAGAGAATATTTTCATACATACTCGTGACAAAACTTCAATAACATGTCATAAAACAATCATGCAAAGTCTCATGGTTGTAGGTTTACTCATCATTGAGCAAGTCCAAGGAATGTTGTCAAGGTCAGAAACTTGAAATTGAACAAAATATTATTTAATAAACACTTTCGTGATTCAGCAAGCAATCTTTATTGGCAATTTTTTTCATTGTTAAAGACATCTTTACAGTAGAAAAACTTATGCATATGATAGAAGAGATGTTCAAGAATCAAAATCCATCAAAAACCCAAATCATGAAAAATCATCATTTTGGTCTCTTTTGCATTGCCGTGTCCCCCCCTTAAAGTGCACACTGTCAGCCATTAAAAAGCTGTAAGGCTGACCTCCTTTTTTTGGCCTGGCTGTGACACGCTTCACCAGGATTCTAAGAACTGAATGTCCTTCAGCCCCTTTAGGGGGTATAGAGGGGTACGAGAAAAAAAAAACACAAAAAAAAAAATATATATAGTTTATCGTGTTGAATCACATTTTCAGCCAAGCAATGCAAAATGAAACAAGCACAAAAATATAGAAAGTGCATTTAAGCTGATGAAAGAAAAAAATCATCATGATGATCAATCAATCAATCAATCAATCAATCAATCAGACTTAACACAACTACTTTCAAATATACACGGACCGTGTGATATGTTAAAGTCACACACGTTTTGAACCGAAGGGAATTTTCTCTGTAAAACCTGTCATGAATTTGGACCTGGCCCGATCCAATCTAAACAATATAACACAACACACACACACACACACACACACACACACACACACAAACGAAAAAAGAGCCCTCCAAAAAACCCAACAACAAACAAACAAACAAATGAAAAAATAAATAAACAGATAAAATACGGTTTCCATACTTCATGACAGACGCCTTGATTGGGTATCACAATATCAGAACAAGTCGCGTATCTGTTTACCATGAAGCCCGTCAAAGGTCTAAAACTCATGAAACCGATCATCCATTATTGATTATCAAAGTGATAAAGCACTCTTACCTCGCCTCAATCACTACAAAATTTATGTGCAATGAGCTCATGCAACCGATTGTCATACACATTCACATTTGTGTGGAATGAAGTGTTGTTTGTTTTTATCTAATCGGTCGAACAAAAAACTTGCGTTTTCATGCATCAGGAATCCGTAAACAGTTCAGTTTAGAATGCCAACTGTACCAAACAGGAATGAACGAAATTAGAATAGCGTGTCGGTTCGAGGATACTCGTACCAGGTCCACAGGGGAAGCAGTGACGGGGTGGGGAGGGGCGTGGGGGGGTAGAATGAGTTAAAGGATACAAGTGGGTAGGTGGGTCAGCTGGGCTGGCTGGACACGTGGGGTCCGGTGTGTGTGGGTGGTTCTCATGGATCCAAAGACCTCCCTCCCTCCCTCCCTCCCTCCCTGAGTGTCTCTGTCTGCAGTCTGGGTGGCTCTGTGGATCCCGGAGCTGCGTTGGAGCGGTGGACACGTTGTGACGCATCCGTCCAGTCAGCGAGAGAATCTGAGCGCACAGGTTCGATTCCGACACTCGCCAGTATTCCCCCTATAACCCCCGCCGCCCCCTCCCTCCCCCACCCCCCCTTTCCACGAGACCCTGACTGGTGGTCCGGACGCCAGTCATTCGGATGAGACAATAAACTGAGGTCCCGTATGTGTCATAAAAGAAGCACGCAAAAGAACCAACAGGAGAACAGGGGGGAAAAAGTGGTCCCTCGCAAAAATCTACAGATAAAAATTTTGATAAAACAAAGTACACTTGAGGGCAGAAAAACAAACTGGGTTATACCGCATTGTGACAAAGTATAATACAATACAAAGTACAATACAATACAATACAAAACAATACAATACAATACAGTGCAGTGCAGTGCAGTGCAATGCAGTTAAGATTGCATAATTTGATCTGATGTGATGTGACGGAGCCTGATTGTTTGCTGGGCAGCAAGCATTCGAACGGGGCCCCAGTCAGTATCGACTACCAGAAGCTGTTTTCCAAACAGGCTTTACGACTACGTAAATCAACTCTGTGGAAGAATGCAGGTGAGTCCCGCTGGTTGTTCCGGTCTGCATTTGGGTAGGTGAGGTAGGTAGGTAGGTAGGTAGGTAGGGGCAGACCGCCGATGGTAGGTGCGTAGTTCGGGAGATACGCCACTGATTTTGTTAGCTAGTTATATATCAAAATGTTTTTTTGGTGTGTGTTGTGTATGTTTGTGTGTGTGTGTGTGTGTGTGTGTGTTCGGGGAGGAGGGGGTAGGGGTGGTACATTGTCTTTTTTTTGGTTTTTTTTGTTGTTGTTTTTTGCTGCGCTTGACTGTTGTTAGATTCCTTTCCAAATAGTGTTGGTAAGCCTACCATTAGTTGTTACAACTGCCTTTCATACACAGAGGGTCGCGAGTTCGAACCTCGTCGGAGCCAGTGGGTGATTGGATCGAACAGAACCTTTTTCTTTATTCTCTTCAGTTCTTACAGAACTGACGTTACCTGTTTGCATACAACACGATTCCACTTTCCTCCCCGAAAAGTGTGTGCTGCCGACACTTCGGTGGCTTGTTCTGAGTCACTTCGGTGGCTGTTCTGCACTTCGGTGGCTGTTCTGCACTTCGGTGGCTGTTCTGAGTCACTTCGGTGGCTGTTCTGAGTCACTTCGGTGGCTGTTCTGAGTCACTTCGGTGGCTTGTTCTGAGTCACTTCGGTGGCTGTTCTGCACTTCGGTGGCTGTTCTGAGTCACTTCGGTGGCTTGTTCTGAGTCACTTCGGTGGCTGTTCTGAGTCACTTCGGTGGCTGTTCTGCACTTCGGTGGCTGTTCTGAGTCACTTCGGTGGCTGTTCTGCACTTATGTGGCCTGTTCTGAGTCACTTCGGTGGCTGTTCTGCACTTATGTGGCCTGTTCTGAGTCACTTCGGTGGCTGTTCTGCACTTATGTGGCCTGTTCTGAGTCACTTCGGCGGCTGTTCTGAGTCACTTCGGTGGCTTGTTCTGAGTCACTTCGGTGGCTGTTCTGCACTTATGTGGCCTGTTCTGAGTCACTTCGGTGGCTGTTCTGAGTCACTTCGGTGGCTGTTCTGCACTTCGGTGGCTGTTCTGAGTCACTTCGGTGGCTTGTTCTGAGTCACTTCGGTGACTGTTTTAAGTCACTTCGGTGGCGGTGGCTGTTTTAAGTTACTTTGGTGGTGGTTTTGAATCACTTCGGTGGCTGTTCTGAGTCACTTCGGTGGCCTGTTCTGAGTCACTTCGGTGGCTTGTTCTGAGTCACTTTGGTGGCTTGTTCTGAGTCACTTCGGCTTTTCTGAGTCACTTTGGTGGCTGTTTTGAGTCACTTCGCTGGCCTGTTCTGAGTCACTTTGGTGGCTTGTTCTGAGTCACTTTGGTGGCTTGTTCTGAGTCACTTTGGTGGCTTGTTCTGAGTCACTTTGGTGGCTGTTCTGAGTGATTTCGGTGGCTGTTCAGAGTCACTTCGGCTTTTCTGAGTCACTTTGGTGGCGGTGGCTGTTCTGAGTCACTTTGGTGGCTGTTCTGAGTCACTTTGGTGGCTGTTCTGAGTCACTTTGGTGGCTGCTCTGAGTCACTTTGGTGGCTGCTCTGAGTCACTTTGGTGGCGGTGGCTGTTCTGAGTCACTTCGGTGGCTGTTCTGAGTCACTTCGGTGGCTGTTCTGAGTCTCTTCAGTGGCTGTGGCTGTTCTGAGTCTCTTCGGTGGCCTGTTCTGAGTCACTTCTGTGGCCTGTTCTGAGTCACTTCGGTGGCTTGTTCTGAGTCACTTCACTTCGGTGGCCTGTTCTGAGTCACTTCGGTGGCCTGTTCTGAGTCACTTCGGTAGCTGTTCTGAGTCAACGCACGCAAGGTGCCACCTTTGAGCCCCCGAGCGGACGACAGTAATCGTGTAGTCGCTAACTTTCTAACTAACCATTTAAATAACAAACCAACCAGCAAAACACACAGACTGAGTCACTGACAGACTGGCCGACCAACTTGGGTAACCCACCCACCACCACACGATCCAAGATAATCTCTTTCATATTCTAATGTCACGATCAGTTCATCTCAAGTTTGGACATGGCTGCTGATTCAGAGCTTAAGTCTGGCTGTTTTTCCGTCTATCTGTTTGTCTGTCTCTAACTCATTAGTATTAGTATTGTATCTAGTATTATTAGTATTTCTTCCTCTGTTTTGCAGCGTACATGGTTGCAGACGGCTACATCAAGATGGGAACGGGGTTCACCAATCCTGAAGTATTCCCTGTTGTGGAAGCAAACTTCAAACTCCTGTAGGTTCGACATGTGTGTGTGTGTGTGTGTGTGTGTGTGTGTGTGCGGATTGATGTGGTTGTGAAAGGTTGTGTGTGTGTGTGTGCGAGTTCGGGGGGGGGGGGGGGAGAGAGTGGTTCATTCTTTACAGGGTAAGTGACAGAATGTATTGTCATGCAAATCATGATATTCAGTACCTTATGAATATCGTCTCTTTTATTTTGAATACTCGATTGAAAAAAAAAAAAAAAATCTTGCATAGATTTCTCGCGATCTTTTGATTTGACGAACACCTTAGAATCTAGAATGGAAGAGAGCAAGGAGCATGTATTTTTTTTCCCCATGATAAACTGTTGTCTTAAACTTAAACTCACTCAGTACGGCCAGTCCTCTCTCCTCTACACAGACCCCTCGGATGTCCAGTGGGTGTCTGAATGACCCAACCTTTAGCTTCGGTCGTCAGAATTGTGGTATTCTTTGTCAACATTCACGTCTTCAGTATAAGAGCCTTCCGCTTGCAATATTTTAATGGTGGTAATTGGGGTGAAACGCTGTTGACGTCGACTCCTTCGCCGTTCGTATGGAAAGAGTTAAAGCAGGAGGCATTCTATGGCAAAATGAAATTTCTTTGAAATTATTGGAAATTTTCTTTAATGAAAGGCCAGCATTGTGGAAGCTGCGTAACTGATCTTTTTCAGTTTTTTTTGCAGTTTAACAAGAGTTCCATGCTTTGTAATGACGTCATCAGCCAGTGACAGTGTGAGTGTCACATGGGAAAAATCGCACTACGTCGTCAATTTTCAATAATTTTGATATCGAATTCATACATTGATAAAGAAAATAAGACGGGGTTAGGAATATCTCCCTGTTTGACACCTGTTAATATTGTCCCACATTGCACATTAGCTCTTACGTTAGTGCATGTGCCCTTGATATATTTAACACCGCGAAACGTTTTCCGTTCACATCGTTTTACGACAAAACAGCCAGAAGTAAATTCTGGTCAACCGAATCGAATGCATTTTCGAGAACTATAAAGGTCATTTGCAGGATGGCAGCAAATTATTTCTGAACCATGGACATTAAAGTAAACGTAGGCCTATAATCAGTAGTAGAACCCCCCCCCCCCTCCCCCCTTTTAAAACCTGCTTGAATATCCTATGTTATATTTTTTTTTTTCAAGGATCCCATTTATGGTCATTATGAAGCGCTTATTCACGGTGGCACAGTGCAATAGTAAACAACAGGATAACAGACTCAGCTAACGCACCTGGACAGACACCTTTGTCAAAGAAAGACCCGAAAAACTGAGGGGGGGCGGGGGGGGGGGGTTGGGGGGGGGTGGGGGGATCCGAGTTTGATCACATGTATTTTTCAGCACTTGTTCAATTAATCTGTCTGGTCTTGTAGCTTTGAGAGTTTAATTTCTTGAAAGGAAGCGAGACATCCTCTTTCGAGATGGGCCATTTAAAGTCAGAGGAATACTTATCATCTTTCACATGACGTCATTTGAAATACATGCCTTTCCAAATAGCGTTGTATAATGTTTGGTAGGCCTACCGTTTGTCTGTTGTTAAGTTATTCCTTACTCGTCTACGTTTCGGAGAAAATCCTTACTCGGAGAAAATCACTACTTGTTTACGTTCATTCGTAAATTCCTGCTGGTTCTGCGCTGACTGAATTAAGGTCATTATTTGTGCTATATAAATGGAACGTAACGTGTACGTCAGGTCCCGCCCAGAAGAATTTCAACACTGGCCCTACCCATTCTAATTCTCAAGGGGAAGATGAATACGTTTTTGAAACCAAAATTATCAGTATACATTTCGTGATCTGATGAGTGAGTACGGCGCAAGCGTTTCCTTCTACAACTTGATAAAGTTGACACACATGCACACTCATATGCGCGCGCGCACACACGCACACACACACACACACTCTGTCTCTCTGTGCACTTCAGTACCCTCCGAAGCTGACTACTGTTTGTTCTACACAATACAGTGACGGGTCTGTGATAAACGTGGGCAAGGATATGGTCCAGAAACATCTGCAGTACGGACTGTCATCTGGGTGAGTAGGCTCACAAAGCTGCTGCTGCTGCTGCTGAGGACACTTTCACTTTCACTTTCACTTTCTCAAGGAGGCGTCACTGCGTTCGGACAAATCCATACACGCTACACCACATCTGTTGAGCAGATGCCTGACCAGCAGCATAACCCAACGCGCTTAGTCAGGCCTTGAGTGCATGCTTACATATTTGTGTACCTATGAAAGGGGATTTCATTTTACGTAATTTCGCCAGAGGACAACACTCTCGTTGCCATGGGTTCTTTTTCAGTGCGCCAAGTGCGTGCTGCACACGGGACCTCGGTTTATCGTCTCATCCGACAGACTAGACGCTCAGTTTGATTTTCCAGTCAAACTTAGGAGAAAGGGCGAGAGCGGGAATCGAACCCACACCCTCACGGACTCTCTGTATTGGCAGCTGAGCGTCTTAACCATTCTGCCTCTGTCCTGCTGAGGACAAGAGGTGGTAGAATGGTTAAAACGCTTATCTGTCGATGCAGTTTCCATGAGGTTGTCGGTTCGAGGCCCTCTCTCACCCTTTCTCCCAGGTTTGACAGGAAAATTAGACCGAGTGTCTAGTCATTCGGGTGAGGCAATAATAACGATAATGATGGTATTTACATAGCGCTTAATCTTGAGCAGAGACAAATCAAAGCGCTTTCGCAGCAGTCATTCACACATAACTCTAAAACTGGAGAAACTGAAGACAAGGACGACGCAGGGAAGGGAGGCTGTTTTGGGAAGAGGTGGGTTTTAAGGCCAGACTTGAAAGAGCTGAGTGTGGAGACTTGACGAAGCGAAAGAGGAAGTTCATTCCAATTGCAAGGTCCAGAGACAAGAGAAAGAACGGCGGCCAACAGTGGTGTGTGCAGCACGCACTTGGCGCAGTGAAAAAACAACAACAGCAACAACAACAACAACAACAAAAGCCCTTGGCAACATGAGTGTTGTCAACTGGCAAACTTCTGTCGAAGAAAGCGTCACAAGGGTGCACAAATGTATCGTATGCATGCACTCAATGCCTGACTAGCGCGTTGGGCTATGTTGCTTGTCAAGCATCTGCCTAGCTGATGTGGTGCAGCGTTAATGGATTTGTCCGAACGCAGTGACGCCACCATGAGAAACAGAAACTGGAATACTGTTATTGATACTGCTATTGCTGCTGCTGCCACCACTGCTGCTACTACTATTGTTGCTGCTGCTGATACTGCTATTGCTGCTGCTGATACTACTGCCACCACTGCTGCTACTACTATTGCTGCTGCTGCTGATACTGCTATTGCTGCTGCTGATACTACTGCCACCACTGCTGCTACTACTATTGCTGCTGCTGCTGATACTGCTATTGCTGCTGCTGATACTACTGCCACCACTGCTGCTACTACTATTGCTGCTGCTGCTACTACTGCCACCACTGCTGCTACTACTATTGCTGCTGCTGCTGCTACTACTGCCACCACTGCTGCTACTACTATTGCTGCTGCTGCTGCTACTACTGCCACCACTGCTGCTACTACTATTGCTGCTGATACTACTGCCACCACTGCTGCTACTACTATTGCTGCTGCTGCTGCTACTACTGCCACCACTGCTGCTATTACTATTGCTGCTACTGCTGCTACTACTGCCACCACTGCTGCTACTACTATTGCTGCTACTGGTGCTACTGCTATTGCTGCTACTGCTGATACTACTGCCACCACTGCTGCTACTGCTGATACTGCTATTGCTGCTACTGCTACTGCCGCCACTGCTGCTACCAATATTGCTGCTACTGCTGCTGCTGCTGTTTCAACTACTGCTGCTGCTGCTGCCACTGTTGTTGCTGTCGATATTACTGCTACTACTACTACTGCTGCTGCTGCTCCAACTATTGCTCTGATATTACTACTAAAACTGCTACTACTACTATTGCTGCTGTCGCTGTTACTGCTACCACTGCTGCTGCTTCTGCTGCGGCTGCTACTGATACTACTGCTGATACTACAATAGCTGCTGCTGTTGCAGATACTATCACCACTGCTGCTGCTACTGCTACTGCTACTGCTGCTACTATTTTTGCTGCTGACACTGCGACTACTGCTGCTGTTTCTGCTGCCGCTGCTGCTACCATTGCTACTGCTGCTGCTACTGTTAATGCTTCTGCTGATATTACTATCACTGCTGCTGCTGCTGCTACCATTGTTAGTGCCGCTGATACCACTGCTACTGGTAATACTACTATCGCTGCTGTTG
The DNA here is from genome assembly GCF_041734735.1 of Babylonia areolata. Classification (NCBI taxonomy): domain Eukaryota; kingdom Metazoa; phylum Mollusca; class Gastropoda; order Neogastropoda; family Buccinidae; genus Babylonia; species Babylonia areolata. Next base: position 9,672,275 of record NC_134895.1, read on the forward strand.
CTGATACTACCGTTACCGCACCTGCTACTATTGCCGCTGTTGCTAGTGGTACTATCACTGTTTCTGCTGCTACTACTACTACTACTACTACTACTGCTGCTGCTGCTGCTGATACTGCTATAGCTGCTGTTGCTGATACTACTGCTGCTGAAACTACTGCCACAGCTGATACAACTACTACTGTTGCGGTTGCTGCTGCTGCTATTATCACTACCACTACTGCTGCTTCTGCAGCAGCTGTTACTGGACATTTTTCAAGCCCGTTTCATGAATCAAGTATATGTGTGTGTGTGTGTGTGTGTGTGTGTGTGTGTGTGTTGTTAAACAACAGATACCCAGACCTCAGGAGTTGGGTGACCGATTTTCAGCGGCGACTTCACTCCCCTCCCATTCAGCCAGATCTCTTTGACGTGATCCTTACGAGCGGATCGACCGATGCGATAACTTTGGTGAGCGGTTGGATCATGCCTGCACCTGGACCCCATTAATTTGTGACTGTCTTGTTATGTGTCCACGTCACAAATCCCATTGTTGCTGTTGTTGCTGTTGTTGTTGTTGGTGGTGGTGGTGGTTTTGAATCGTTCCGCATTTGTATGGTTTTCTTCAGTTTTGATGTTTTGTTTAGGAATATGAATTCACAGTATTTCACTTCTTGGCAGCACAACACGACGTGAATCTAGCGATGGACCAAACGAGTTGTTTGTTTGTGAAGATCCGCTGACAGCAGTTAATAAGAAAGGAGAACGGCATTGGGATGACCACAGTACAATATCCACTGGTATACTGGTATTGTTAAGAATCTTCCAGGGAACTGTTAAGGGGGGGGGGGGGGGGGGGGGGGGACTGGGAGAAGAATACAAACGAAGGACTGACAGCACTGCAGAATGGATGGGGAAAACATTTTTGCAGAGAACCAGGCTTTGACACACAGCCAACAGAGCTGAATGAAGAGAGTCTGGTGAACAGTTGTTCAGAGCGTCACCCTGTAATGTTCTCTGAGTAAAGGTGACAACGACGACAGGTTGACTTCATCTTTTTTTCTTTTTTTTCTTTTTTCTTTTCTTTTTTTTTTTACATCATAGAAATATTTAGGGCGACGACGACGAAGAAGAAGAATGTCAGGTTGACTTTTTTTTTATATTTGAAATATTTAGGGTGACGACGATGATTATGACGAAGAAGAATGTCAGGTTGACATTTTATTTATTTATTTATTTTTTACATCATAGAAATATGTAGGGCAACCACGACGACGAAGAACAAGAATGTCAGGTTGACCTTTTTATCTATTTATTGACTCACTTGTGTAAACAAAGTCAGTCTATGTTTTAACCCGGTGTTCGGTTGTCTGTGTGTGTGTGTGTGTGTGTGTGTCTGTCCGTGGTAAACTTTAACATTGACATTTTCTCTGCAACTACTTTGTCAGTTGACACCAAATTAGGCATACAAATAGGAAAAATTCAGTTCTTTCCAGTCATCTTGTTTAAAACAATATTGCACCTCTGGGATGGGCACAAAAAATAAAAAAAATGAAGCCTAATTATATGCAAACTGCATTTACTGTTTTATATATATATATTTTGTATCCTCTAAACTTGGCACTTTGATCTGATATTCTGATCCAACAACAAGAGCAGTCATTATTATCATATTTTGTTCAAACAGGAACTTCTTTTGCTAAGCATGGAAGTTTTTTTTATTTATTTTGCAAGCGTTTTGGCGCAGATAGTAAAAAAAAGGGAAATTACTCTGTAATTAATGCTAGGGGACTTAATTTGCTTTAAACTGATCTTTCTCATTTTAAACATTACATTTTGAAATCATACTCAATACATAAAAAGCTTGGGTTTTTTTTAAAGTGTATCACAAGTGAGTCTTGAAGGTCTTGCCTCTCTTGTTTATTTTAACATCATTGAAATATTTAGGGCAACGACGAAGAAGAAGAATATCAGGTTGACGTGTGTTTTTTTTATTTTTATTTAAAAAAAGTTTTCTTTACATCATTGAAATATTTAGGGCGACGATGAAGAAGGATATCAGGTTGACTTTCTTGCATCATAGAAACATTTTACTTCTGGACCACAAAAAAAATGAAACACATGTAGTTTGGATCATACAGGTCAGAAAGTGAACTATGACAGGGTTACTCAAAGGTAGGATTTGGTTCTGCATAATGTAGACCTGTGCATAACGCATTTCACATTCAGCTGGATGTTGGAGAACGTTTATCAACTGACAGAAAACGAGAAGGTAGGACTGACTGACTGATCAGTTTGACGTTGGCCATGATGATACGTGCATTTAATAATCGTTGGACTGTGTAGAATTTGGGTTTGGTGTTGGCTGATACGGATGTGATTCGGTAATATATGCACTGTTGTCCTACCCAATTATCTGCACCGTTTCATGGCGTATGGCCTAGAGGTAACGCGTCCGCCTAGGAAGCGAGAGACTCTGAGCGTACTGGTTCGAATCCCGGCACAGTCGCCAGTATTTTCTCCCCTTCCACCAAACCTTGAGTGGGGGTCTGGATGCTAGTCATTCGGATGAGACGATAAAGCGAGGTCCCTTGTGCAGCGTGCACTTAGCGCACATAAAAGAACCCATGGCAACAAAGGGTTGTCCTTGGTAAAATTCTGTAGAAAAATCTACTTCGATAAGAAAAAAAAAAAAAAAAAAAAATACAGGCAAGGAAAAAAAAGAAAACAGATTAAAAGAGAAAAAAAAAAGGTGGTGCTCTCGGTGTAGCGACGCGCTGTCCCTTGGGAGGGCAGCCTTAATTACACACAGAGAAATCTGCTGTGAGACAGAGAGAGAGAGAGAGAAGAAGAAGAGTAATACAATACAGTCATTCCCACGCTGCTCATTTCGAGTCCGCCGTACACAAAACAACACCCAGCTTCGTCTGGCGCAGTCTCTGTACCGGAAGTCCACCCCCCCCCCCCCCCATGAACGTACCAACACCGAAGAAGATTCTTGACAAGGAACTCAACCCAAGAAGAGAAGGATTGAAACGGAGGTCACCATGAAAGGAAAGATGAGAGAATCTGTGATGAGTGAGGATGAAGATGATGGAGATGCTGCTGCTGGGGGTCTTTTTGGACTGCGTGACAAGGTTGTGCTCTGCGCTTTATTTACCTGTGTGCTAGCTGAATTGGTAGCGTAAGCATCACTGACTTGAATTTGTGTACCTTGTGTAATGGAGAGTGTTACCAGTCTTTACTATTTGTTAATCATATCGTCTCCTGGCTCATTATTTGTTAATTTCCAGTGGATTAACTACCGAGGCAACCATGTATTTGTTCTGTATTGTCCATGTGTTCTGTGTGGCTTATTCAGGATTAAAGAGGCTTTGCCAGTCTTGAATAAAAGCTAATTTGTGTTTGCACATTTCTTCTGTCTTTGCTGCTGTGTGCACATGTCAAATGATTGGTTTAAGGACAGGCCCGGTGCTTCCTTTTTCGAGGAAGTGTCTGGGTTTGTTCCAATGTACCTTTTTTTTCTTTCTTTTTTTCTTTCTTTTTTTTTTCCTGTGTGCTAGCTGAATCGGTAGCGTAAGCAGCACTGACTTGAAGTTGTGTAGCTTGTGTAATGGAGAGAGTTACCAGTCTTTACTATTTGTTAATTATTTGAGCATCAGTCCAAAAGATGCATGAGAGAAGTAGCTGGTGGATGCCTGAGCTGATTGCTGCAAACATGTCACTTACTTTAAGTGTTGTACTTTAATCCCAGGCTTTGCGTAGTTTTTGGTATAGGACAATGAGTCTCAATTTATTCATTCATTCATTATTATTATTAGTAGTAGTAGTAGTAGTGGTGATTGTGGTAGTAGTAGCAGTAGTAGTGTCATTGTTGATGTTATTATTACTACTGTTGTTGTTATTATCATTATTATTATTATTATGATATTAGTATTATTGTCATTATTTATGTATTTGATTATTCAATTATTCATCTATGTTATAAACTCTCCTTGATTTACGGGCTTATTTATTATTGTAACCTACTTGTTTATATTTGAAGGTCGTTTTACATGTTTTTAGTAATTTCTTATAACGAGAGTGTGAAATGGAGAATGATCGTCGGCGCATGGATATTTGATGCAGCTGAGATTGTGTGCTTCTGAGCGTATGTAAATCAGCTGAATGGCTTATGTATGTCTATATTTGTACTGTATATAATTTAATTGTGTGCCACCACACCAAGCATCTCCTTTTAAGGACAGTGAATCATCTTGTGATCTTGTGATTTATTATTAGATCATACATTCATCCAGTTGTTAACTGGTGTAGTTTTTGCTTTGTTTCAGTTTTCGGATCGGGTACTCGTTAATTTACACCTTTTTAGGGGTATGCCATATGGCATGGTCATACGTGATACAGAATTAATGACTTACTGTATAATGATGTAAATGTTTGAAGCGCTGTTAATCTATACACTGTACTTAACTTGTTGTTGTACTGGATATTGCGAACACTTCGCATGTTCTCCATGTTCTCCACGTTGGCATGATTTCCATGTTGATGCAAACGTTTGACAGTGTTGTGATGCAGGTCATGAAGGTGTTCATGGATGAAGGAGACTGGCTACTGGTGGAAGAGGCTACCTTTACTTCGCCACTGACTGCAGTTAGTACCTGTCTGGATGTTCGTCTGGTGTGCCTCATTTCTAAGTTTACCGGTCCTACTAGTCTATTGATGCTTTTTTTTATTTTTTTTTAAAGGTTTGCGATTGAGAAAACAACAACTTTAAATACCTCATGTTTATTCACACACAGCTTATATTCTGTAAATATGCCGTGTTTACTTACGCACACTTATCATGACTTACTCATGGGCAAGCCGACATAGTCTTCCTTTCATTCCAAACACACGTTTACAGGCAGGGGAAAAAAAACAACCTAAAAAAGAGGACTCCAGACAGGAAGCGGAAGTTGCAATAAGGGACCTAACTGTTAATGATTCCTCTTTGCAGACAAAAGTGGAAGCAGATATCTTTGGGTGTTTTACTAGGAGGTCTTGTGGTCAATTAGAATAACACCAAACTGTTTCTACTTAATATGTCGATACATTTATTTATTCATTAAAGTGACAAATAACGTGATCTTCATTTTGTTCTGATGGATTGAATCTTGTAGTTCTTTATCGATAACTCTCTCTCTGTCTGTCTGTCTGTCTGTCTGTGTGTCCCCGTATGTTACACCTTTTCGGTTTTGCTATGTGGTTCATGTTGTACTGAACTTTTTGAATATACAGCTTAGCAAGGACGAATTGTACAACCAGGTTTTCTGAAATCTCCATGCATGTTCATCTAACATCCATCCATCTATTTATCTATTTTATTTTATTTTATTTTGTACGCTTATAGTTGACTTCATCAAGTTTTTGCGCCTTATTCATATTATTATTAGTAGTAGTTGTTCTTTTTTTTTCTCAAGGCCTGACTAAGCGCGTTGGGTTACGCTGCTGGTCAGGCATCTGCTTGGCAGATGTGGTGTAGCGTATATGGATTTGTCCGAACGCAGTGACGCCTCCTTGAGCTACTGAAACTGAAACCATCCATCCATCAGTCAATGAACTTATCAACCTCATTCAGTAGCTGGTTCACTACAAGGGGAGCAACCCTAAGCTGATTGAGTTGGCAATCACCTTTGAGTTGCATCCCTTTAAGCTTTTTTTTTTTTTTTTCCTTTTGGGAGTCGATCTTTCTCTGAACATTGCACTGAAGGAAAGAACTTCTCCCAGGGGCCGAACACTTCCATTTGGTCACAGCTTTCTCTGAGGTGCCCCCTGCTGCTGACGAACCCATTGAGGTCCTCATGGCCAGTCTTTCCCAAGACGTAGGCCCTGTTAGAGCACTGGCGAGTCTCGGTGAAATGTAGTCAAGCACCGGTTGCGCTTGTTATTGCGGACATTTTGGTCAAGTCAGCGTGATTATATCTCAAGTGATTTTGGTCATGTGGTCGTGTAAGTCACAGATCAGACATAAGATATTCACACACACAAAAAAAAAAGAAAAGAAGAAAAAAAAGAGAGATAAAAAAAGTTCTAAATCATATGCACATGTTTCAGCGTTCAACTTGAGAAAAGGAGTTAAATCAATTTGACAGGTTTAGGAATATTTTGCGTTATTAACAGCAATTAACAGTTAAAACAATACATGACAAAATAGATAAATTGAAAAACCAACCAATTATAATCAATCATTCAGTCAGTCAACCCCAGTCAGTGGTAACATTTTTGGCGGGGGAGGGGGTGGGGTGGGGGGGTGGGGTCTTTAATCCAATTAAAAAAAAAATCCATATAATTATAAGCGCATACATGTATTCAAACACTGGACGAAAAAGAGAAAGATGAAAAAAAAAAACGACAATAACAACACCACCACCAACAACAGCAACAGAGGTTAAAAAAACAAACAAAAAAAAACAAACAACAACAAAAACAACAACAACAACAACAACAAAAAACAAAAACAACCAACCAAACAAACATACAAAACCCCCAAAAACCGGTAAATAAGAAGAGAGTGAAGATGCGCATCATCAGAAATCCGATGAATTTTATGTTCTCCCTGATCTATACAAATTCCTTTTATTACTGTCTCTCCTCCTACAATCGTTGCAAAGATTTGTACACATTAAAGAAACAGGTAAGATGATACAGGATCTCCCTGTCTACATCCTCTTTCTGTATTAAACTATTTTGTACACTGATCGTTAACAGTTACAGAGGATTTGATATTTTTTTTGTAAAACGTTTCAACCCACTTATATACCTTTGCCAAAGCGATAAACTCTTCAGATTTAAAACATAAAGTCCCACTCTACAGGATTTTTTCAATCGATTTTTCATCAAGCGCAGAATGTGTTCAAAATATGTTACAAGTCACAGGTCGCGATCACAGCAGTGTGAAATTTTAAATGTCTCGTAGTAAGATTGTTGAACGTAATAGTATCCCTTCGCTTTCTTTTCAGGGCTTTTTTCTTGGTGGATGAAGTGAGCGTCCCGCATCTTTTGAAGTTGTTGCTTTTGTTGTTCTTTATTGTGTCACACTCTTTTTCACGATTACTCTCTCTCTCTCTCTCTCTCTCTCTCTCTCTGTGATAGCTGTTGTTGTTGTTGGTGGTGGTGCTGCTGCTGCTCTCTCTCTCTCTCTGTGTGTGTGTGTGTGTGTGTGTGTGTGTGGTTGTTCTTGTTGTTGTTGTTGGTGGTGGTGGTGCTGCTTCTGCTGTTGTTGTGAAGCACAATGATCCTGCTCTTAGAGGGAGATATGACGTAATGCAAGATTTTTTAAAATATATTATTATTATTCTTATGAATACTATTTTTATATTATTGATATCCCTATTATCAGTAATATCACACAAAAATATCATTCAAATATTTTGATACACAAGAGCCGACCGCAGTCTTAGAGCTTTTTAGATATAAACTGACATATTTCAGACTGTCTGTTCATGTGTAGATGAGTAACATTGATCGAAACTGGCTGTAGGGGAAAAAAAAGTGACGTAATTATCGTTCGAACTGTTTGCAGACCTTCCCAATGGGGCTGCAGGCTCTGGGCATTCCAGTGGACTCCCATGGCATTGTGCCAGAAGAGCTGGAAAAGGTGTTGACGTCATGGAATGACCTACATCCGGGCGCCAGGAAACCGAAGCTGCTTTACGTCATTCCCTCCTGCGGCAACCCCACGGGAATAACGACCTCCCTGGACAGAAAGCGGGCCATCTATGACGTTGCCCGGAAACATGATCTGATGATACTGGAAGACGATCCCTACTATTTCCTGAATTTTACCAGGGTGGGTACAGAGGGCCACAAGTATTTTTCATCAGAAGAGGAAGAGTGAAAGAGGGATTGAAAGAGGGAAATCGACAGGTAGATGGAGGGATTATTTGTATATTGAGATCATTGCCCTACATGAAGGGGACACATGGCAGATAATACAGTATCTGAACAATAATCACGAGTTCAATAAACCATTCATTATGAGAAGCCATCTACTGCAACTGACAAGGATATTTATAAAGTTTTAGTGGGAGACATTGCGCTCTCGATTCAGTCAATGCCTGACAACACAAAACAAACTGCTACTTACCTTCATTTATCATTTTGCGTATGGGAAAAATCATATGTAATTTAGTTTGCATGTTGTGATGAAATTGATTTTTTAATTTGGTGTAACGGAAAAAAATGTCATTTAGTTTGCATGTTGTGATGAAACCGATATTGAACAATACCAGAAATAACAAATCTAATGTAGTCACAATGTTTACATTCACACACTGGGGCTTACTTCATGCAAAGTTTTAAACACTCTATAATCTTTTCAAATGTATCACCATTAGGATATGAAAGTCTCACTCTTGTCATCTGAATACAATTAATCTGTCTTTGAACGCACTTCACAACAAACTGACATCTTGAACACCCTGATTATCCCAGGCATGATAAAAACCCAGTTTGATAAAATATGACTGATACAAAGGGCATTCAAAATATTGATTTCTTTTATTCCTCGCATCTACGTTTATATTTATTTTTGTTGCTTGCATCTCAGTCAAGTAACACTGTTGTAATATATATTCTTTTAACCTTGTTAAATTCAGCCAGTAGCGGAATTAGCGTAAAATACAGTATATAGAATAATATACTTGTCAGATTCCCCATAAAGGAAAAGAACCCCCCCAGTATTTTTGGAGCAAATGAGTACTTTTTCACATGGAGAGAAGGTATCGTCAAGACCCGTCAGTTCTGCACCATAGTGTGCAGCAGGCCTGCCCTCAGGGTCAACTCGGTTTTGTCATTGCACTCTGCCAGCTTTCCCATTTTCATCAACGTCTCAGCAAGTTGAGAGGCCCAACGCTCAGCTTATATCACAGATTGACATAATCTTACATTTGGGCCAACAGCAGAGTGAGAGCAGTATGGTCAATGGTTTCTTCATTGCAGTGGGATGTCATTTACAGCTTGTGTGTGTGTGTGTGTGTGTGTGTGTGTGTGTGTGTGTTTGAAGGACAATGAATAAGACTAGGAGGCAAGATTGCACTGGCTCTAAGTGCTTCAGCCTTGGGGTTCTAGCTGGCCTTTGGGAACCATCCTAACGCCGACTGTCCTAAAGCTCTCATGGCCGAGAGAGTGGGGATGTAACCGGGGCAGTACACTCTACACTCTCCACTATAATCAAATTCTAGCCTAGATAGTTGTGACAATGGGGGACATCAGTTGCCTCCTCTGCTGTTCTGTTGGCCATAGTTGGACACGACTGACCATCATACAGCAAGTTCGTTTAAAAAAAACAAAAACAACAAAAAAACAAAACCGGGCTACATCCGACACCCAGCTTAAAACCATCCATGCACTTGGGACTGAATAGGATTTATTGATATTCTGCGTTGGCTATGATGATCTCACATTTCACTCCTGATTGCGTGGGTTGTGATGTTTCACCCCCCAAAATGAGTCGTCTCATTCTCAGTAGTGATGTATACCCTCCAGTGATGTGTTTTGACGTTTGGTGCAGCCAATGATTCCAACTTTACTGTCCATGGATGTGGATGGTCGGGTTATTCGCTTGGACAGTTTCTCCAAAGTGGTAGCTCCTGGGTAAGTGTCCGTTTTGTCTGTCTGTCTGTCTGTCTGTCTGTGTCGTGACTGTCAATATTTCTTCGAATGTGTGTCTGATTTTCTGACTGGGTTATTTGTTTACGCGTGTGTTGTATGCGCGCGTGTGTGTGGGTCGTGTTTCTATCATCATCTTTATGAATATACTTATGATAACAATGATGATTATTACTATTTAACAATGATGGTTATTACTATTTAACAATGATGGTTATTACTATTAAAAAATGATGATTATTACTATCATAATTACTTCTCTTTATTACTATTATGTAGTTGTTTTGTTGCTTCAGGGATAGATTAGAAGACCAGGTACTGCCTAATATCATTGTCCTTCAGAAACGGTTTTTTTTTTTAGTCTGGAGTCTGTCTCTCTCTCTCTCTCTCTGTCTGTCTCTGTCTCTCTGTGCTTCTCTCTCCTCCACCACCCCCCTCTCTCCCTCCATCTCTCTCTCCTCCACTCTCCCTCTCTCTCTCCCTCTCTTTCTCCCTCCCTCTCTCTCTCTCTCGCCCTCCCTCCATCTCCCCCTCTCCCTTCCCCCTATCTCTCTCCCTACCTCTCTCATCCTTTCTCTCTCCTCCACCCCCTTCCTCTCTCTCTCTCTCCCTCCCTTTCTCCCTCCCCCTCCCCCTCTCTCTCCCTCCCTCCCCCTCTCTCTCTTTCTCCCTTTCCCTCCCTCCCTCTCTCCCCTCCCACCCCCCACCCCCCCTCTCTCTCTCTCTGAATGGTCGCACTCTGTAGACTTTAAAAAAAACAACCACCCATCAACTGTAGTCTCTGCCAATACAGACTGCGGGCAGGGCTGGTGAGCGGGCCTCGTGCTGTGCTGGAAAAGGCGGTCATGTTCATGGACTACACCTCTCTCGGTGCTGCCGGCCTGTCCCAGGTCTGACTATTTCTTCTTTCTTCTTCTCCTTCATCTGCGTTCGTGGGGCTGCAACTCCCCCACGTTCTCTCGTGTGTACACGAGTGGGCTTTTTACATGTATGACCCGTTTTTACCCCCCAACCACACACCCCCCCCACCCCCCTCCGCCATGTAGGCAGCCATACTCCGTTTTCGAGGGTGTGCATGCTGGGTATGTGTTCTTTGTTTCCATAACCCACCGAACTGATTGACGTGCGTGTTTGATCTTCTGTTTGCGCATATACACGAACGGTGGTGGTTCAGGCACAAGCAGGTCTGCACATTTTTTGTTGTTGTTGTTGTTGACCTGGGAGATCGGGAAAAAAAATATCTCCACCCTTTACCCACCAGGCGCCGTTACCGAGATTGGAACCCGGCCGGGACGCTCAGATTGAAAGTCCACCGCTTTAACCACTCGGCTGTTGCGCCCGTCCCAGGTCTGACGAGAGACAGAAACATGGAGAGAGAGAGAGAGAGAGAGAGAGAGAGAGAATTCAAATGTTTCGTTCAAAAGGCCTTGGTCTCAATAATGAAGGCTAAAGTGTATAACTAATGTAATAAGCGTATCCCCGAAGTTGAAATTCCTTATTCAAATGATTTACCAGATTAATTAACACAGAGAGAGAGAGCAGACTTTGTCATATGAAGGCATCCTGGTAGATCAGTTTCAGTTTCGGTTTCTCAAGAAGGTGTCACTGCGTTCGGACAAATCCATATGAGCTGCAGCACATCTGCTAGGCACATATGTCTTGACAGTAGCATAACCCAACGCACTTGTCAGGCCTTGAGTGCATGCTTATTGACTTGTGTACCTATCAGAGTGGATTTCGTTTTTAATTATAATTTTGCCAGGGGACAACACTCTCGTTGCCTTCCTCGTCCTCGTAGAAACGTGAGGAGACAGTTGGTTCCGTTTGTCACTGTACATGTCAGAGAGAGAGAGACAGAGACAGACAGACAGAAGGAATAATAGGTACAGGGGGGAAAGAGAGGAAAGGGGAAAAAAAAAAAAAAATAGGGGGTGGAGGAGTGATTAAGTGAGTCTACAATCAATATAGATAGGTATCCCTCCCCCCCCTCCCCCCCCCTGCACACAAGGCCAGCTCAAGTGTTGAAAGCGTCACTGTTTTGAAAGCCTCACTCTGACCTTGTCACCTTCACCTTTGATTTCACCTTTTGTTGTGTGTGTGTGCAGATTATTTACTTTCAAAAACAAAACAAATGTGATAGCACCGACACGAGATGCGAGAGATTGTTGAAGAAATACATTTGAATATCACATGGAAGAAAAAAAAAGGAAATGCTATTGTTGTTGTTGTTGTTGTTTTATAATAAAGCGGACCTCAAACGAACTATGACTCAAACACCATTTCGATATCGTCGCAAATCACCGTTCACGTGGAGAGTCACGCACTTCGACTATGTAAAATTTATCTTCGCTTTGCGTGTGTGTGTGTGTGTGTGTGTGTGTCTGGTCAGTTGGTCACACACACACACACACACGCACGCACGCACAAACACACACACGCACGCACGCACACACACGCACGTACGCACGCACACAGACACAGACACACGCACGCACACACACACACACGCACGCACACAGACACACACACACACACACACACACACACACACACACACAGAGTCCAAGTTTCAAGACAGATTTCAGGTTTGATTGTCCAAACATGTCCACTTCTTAATTAAGGCAGGTTTCATTAATGATCGCAGTTTTAGCAAGGAAATGAGTGTGTATTGGTTATCAGCTGAAAAGATATGTCGGATAAAATATTGGACGTAAAACGTGCAGATGTTGATATTGGCACTGTTACGTCATTGGGGCCATGACGGGTTCTTACGTCACTTGGATTCAGTGATGGAGTTTTACAAACACAGGGTCGAGATGGTCCTCAGTTGTGCCAAGAAACATTTGACAGGTGAGAATTTTGTGTGTGTGTGTCTCTGTGTTGTTCCTCGTGTGCACTAAATGTAATTGAATGATCTTGGTTATGAGTTCCATTATATATTTCGATGTTCTTTTTTCAGCCATCATAGAAAACATTTGCTAAAGCCATATTATAACAGAAACTCGAACGCTTTGAAGTTCTCGCACTTGTTTATAACAAAAACAGAAATCATCTTTATTGAAACTATCTTAAGTTTATAGAAATTGTCATGCAACATTTTTGAAATATTGCCATTCCACTCGGCTGGATTTCTGTACACTCGTGGGGTAGTTATTGTTTGTGCAATTTGTGTTATGTGAAGTCAGATGCTTTGTGTTCAGATAACACTCAAAACGTTATTTCATTCACTTAATTACAAGTCCGTCGTGTTCTGTGTAACATTGCCACATACATTGTCGCCATGTATTGCTTGCTTTTTGACCATTTTGATTTTATTTTCCATGTGCCCCCCCACCCCCCACCCCCCTTCCATGGGGATTGTTTTAGAATAAAAATCTTGAATATTGAATCTTGTCATCGTCCTCATTTTTGTTTCTGGTGACTTTAAACCCTCTGTCAAAACATTTCTGTCTCTTCCGCCACCTCCCAGCTCATTAAGATTATTCGTTTTCATGGTGTGTGTATGTGAGAGAGAAAGAGAGAGAGAGAGAGAGAGAGAGAGAGAGCATGTCTGTGTTTTCTATGTGTATGTGACACATGTGCGTCTACATGCGTTTGCATATGTAGAGGGCAAGAGATGGAGAGTGACGTGTGTGTATGTGTGTGTGTGAGCGCGAGGAGAGTGAGTGATGTTGTGAGTTATCATATTTTGCCAGTTATTATATATTCATATACGATGATGGTGTTGGTGATATGGGTACTTATATAAGCGCCTTTACTCGGTCAGAAGCCAAGCTCTTAGCGCTGTATGAACACATAGTCATTATCATGTACAACAGGCTGCCCACCTGGGTATTATAGCCAACTGAGAGCTCCCTTTGGGCGCTCCGCATTTCACTCCTTGTATCATTCAGTCAGGTTTATATCAGCGCCTAGAGTTACGCTGGACAGGACACGTTGTCCGCATGACAGACAGCAGGATCCCGAAGATGCTTTTGTATGGCCAGCTGAAGGAAGGCCACCGCAGACTTGGAAGACCGTGAAAGCGCTTCAAGAACACCTTGAAGACAAACATCAAAGCCTGTGACATAGACATCGCTTCCTGGGAAACTGATGTCCTTGACCGCTCTCACTGGAGGATGCTGTGCTCTAGTGGCATAAAGACGTTTGAAAACAAGAGAATACTGGCCATTAAGGAGAAGCGTGAGCGAAGGAAGCAGGGCTCAACTTCTGGAGATGTTTTCCCTTGCAACACTTGTGGGAAGTGCTGCGCATCCAGAATCGGCCTCTTCTCCCATGTGAGGACACACACCGACAGATAAGCCTGCCCGCCTACTCATCCGTCGGTCCAACGGGAGACTCCATCAGAGTTTTTTGTGTGTGGTCTCTCCATCATCGTTACTCTTAATTCTTATCACTATGATGATTTCAGGACTTGCTGAGTGGGACCCTCCCGGTGGAGGCCTGTTCGTGTGGATGAAAGTCCTGGGAGTGAGCGACTCGGAGATCGTCATCGACAGGCTTCTGAAAGAGCACGTGGTCATGGTGGGCGGAGCTTGCTTCACGCCCTCCAATGAGAAGAACGCTCACATGCGCATCAGTGTAGCCATGGTGACCGAGGAAGAGTGTGACAAGGTCAGAAAATCTCGCTGGCTATCTCCAGGGTCGTATTACAATGAAAACAAGGCAGAGCATTAGACTTTGAAAAGAAAATTAATAGAATTTTTATTAATCAAGGAAGATGAAATAAAGAAAGGTTACCAGCATGCAATAAGGTTATGGTTTTAAGAGTTGAACATGTGTATGAGGATTTTGTATGGGCGTGTTGCAAGCCCAAGGTAATTATGTGCTTACTTGTATGGTTTTCTGGATGGCAACACCCTGTGTGTGTGTGTGTGTGTGTGTGTGTGTGTTCAGGCATTCAGCAGTTTGGCCAAAGTAATCCGAAGTCTTCAGGCAGAGAAAAAATGAACAAGTCAGCACCTGGCTTACAACTGACCGATGAACGTCCAATAAAGCTCCATCACCAAAAATGATTTTGTGTGTTAACTAGTCAGTTACTATGAGTTTATGTTTCTATCTGTGTGTGTGTGTGTGGAATGGGGGGGGGGAGAGCATGCATGAACCGCCATTGTTTTTTTGTGATTTTTAGATGTGGGGTGACAGATGAGTGGATGTCATTTTAAAACACCTTCTGCATTCCAAATTCTTCTATTTAAAGCAAGTAAAGAGCCTTGAAGTATTGAACCACTCCCCCCTAACCCCCCTAAAAACACACCACGAGCACACACACACACACACACACACACACACACACACGTCCACAGGCACGCGCACACATACTATCTTCTCACAGCACACACACACACACACACACACGCACGCACGCACGCATACACACACACACTACTCGCTCACTCTCCCAAAATTGCGCGCGCACGTCGGGAGCTTGAAATCATCACACTTGAATGTCTTGGCTCGCCCCGTTATGGTACAATTGTGCACACATCAGCACAAGCGCACAATCAGTGCACACGCGCGCGCGTGCACCCTTACGTGTGTGTACAATCCTGCAGCAACTGATGCACACTTAGTGTATATGACTAAGTGCATGCCATTTTCTTGACGTTGTTACACTGAAGAACACACACACACACACACACACACAAAAGCGCTCAACGAGCATTCACACACACACACACACACACACACACACACACACACACTATGCATGCGCGCATATGTGTATGAAATTGCTGGCTGATTGCCTGAATGATAAATTGATATGGCCCGATGATGATGACTTATTCTGAATTGGTGTGCAATCATGAGAAAAAATAACGGAATCTGTTCCTGTTAACAGAAAGTAAGTTAGTAAGAAAGTAGGTAAAGAGGAAAAAAAGATAATTTTAAAGTCACTTTAATTTCTCTCTCTCTCTCTCTGAAAAATAGATAAATAATTGATTGGACGAAGATAAATAACGTTAAAGTCACTTTAATATCTGTATGTGTGTGTGTGTGTGTGTGTGTGTGTGTGTGTGTGTGAGAGAGAGAGAGAGAGATTTTGTGTTCTTGTTTTCAGTCCAATATCATCATCTTAGATGATCAGACTATAAATAAATAAACGAACGTGTTCTTGTTTGTTGCGTGAATTACAGTGGTTCTAGTGCACAGATTTCGGAAAACTTCAACACAGATGTTGATGGACGGTGTGTGAATGTAAAAGTGTTTTCCTGTTGTGTCAGAAGGTTTGTAGATTGACCATAATTAATAATCTTAATTATTAATTACCATATGTTAAAGAAGGAAACAGAATACCAACACCACTCAAGACGGTCAACAGATGTTCATTTCGTTCTGTGTCTGCTGCACGAGTTTTTCATAGGCATGTTTGCAGTACGACCGTACCGAATGTTGCTGAACTCCTCACTGAGTGTGCTTAAAACCTTCTGTTATTTGCAGTGCACGTGTACTCAGTCAGTGCAACAACCGTTGTTGAACACAGGTGCCTGCAGACGTTAAATTCTGTTTGTACTAAAAGTTATTAACTCTCTCCATACGAACGGCGAAAGAGACGACGTTAACAGCGTTTCACCCCAATTACCACCATCAAAATATTGCAAGCGGAAGGCTCTGATACTGAAGAGGTGAATGTTGACAAAGAATACCACAATTCTGACGACGGAAGCTAAAGGTTGGGTCATTGAGACACCCACTGGACATCCGAGGGGTCTGTATAGAGGAGAAGAGAGGACTGGCCGTACTGAGTGAGTTAAACTGACAAAAACTCACTAATTTTATCAGCATTTTGACCATTTTAATAAATCTTGCCCTGTGAAAAACGGCTCCCCCCCCCCCCTTCAGCCCATCGCACATCAGTGTGGAGTGCAGAAGAATTGAGACTGTTGTGAATGTTTTCTGTCGCTCTCCAGCCCACCACCCACTTGATGACCCAACACAATACAGGGCGTAAGGGCATTAGAAACATCCAATAAGATTGATGGTCAAACCACTCCACCACACTTACTGGACTCCAGGCACACTCAGATGGGAACGTCACCCCCATCACTAGTCGTCTCCAAGACACCAGAATAACTGTCAGGCCTATTCAATGCACAGTCCGTTGGCCCCCCAAAGTCAAAGCGAACACAAATTTGTGAGTTCACCAAGGACGAGAACATTGATGTTTTATTTTTGACAGAGACGTGGCTGAAAACCAGTGGCTGATGAAAGCAGATGTACGGACTTAGTTCCGCCAGGTTACAAGCTGAGGCCCTTCCCTCGTGCAACACGGGATGGGGAACTTGCTGTCCTCTCCCGCGACCATCTCCCCGTCACCGTCACCTCAACCTTCCCCTTCACTCTCACTTCCTGTGAGCTGATTCAGTTCACACTGACAGCACCCCAACATGTCCACTTCTTCTGCCTGTACAGACCACCGCCAAGCAAGCAGAACAAACTCATGGACTCTACATTTCTGACAGAGCTGCCAGATTTGCTCGATTACTGCAATGTCCTACGTGGCAAGTCAGTGAAGGTCGGCGATTTTAATGTGCACTATGACGTGCCCGCCGATCCACCTACCTCCAAGGTGCTGGACATTCTGTTGAGATTCGACTTCATGCAGGGAGTGCAAGAGGCGACCTTCTACAGAAGCGGCCACATCCTTGACTGGGTCCTGTACTGAGAGGCTGATCAGCTCGTCCACTCTTGCCAGGTCAACCACATGGTCTGCTCTGACCATGCCGCTGTTCTCTGCAGGCTTCAAGTGTCCCGCCTCAAGAGGCAGCCTGTGTACCGCACTGTGCGGGACATTAAGGCCATCGACAAGGACGCCTTCAAGGTTGACATCCAAGACATGCTGGACGACCTTGGACCTGACCTCACCGCCCAAGAGCTGGATGATGGCCTGCGCGGACTGTTGGACAGGCACGCCCCCGCTACAGAGAAGCGTGTGCCTTCAGGCCACACATCCCCGTGGTACGCGGCTGTCGGGCGACATCCTGCGTGATGCCAAGAGAGAGCGCCGTTGTGCTGAGAGGAAGTGGCGCAAACGTGGTCTGACAGTGGACCATCAGATCTTTTTAACAGCAAAACAGTTGGTCACAAACATTGTTCAAAGTACGAAAGAGGACCACCGGAGCTCAAAGCTTGAAGCCAGTACATCTGTAAAAAAAACTTGTTCTTAACCAGTGACCGTCTCCTTAGACAGGAGCAGAGACTCCACCATGCCAACTGACATTCCTCCTAATGACCTCTATGATGCATTCGCTGATTTCTTCACCATCAAGATAAAGACAATTAGAGATGAGCTCGAAACATTTAGTCAGTCTGTAACCGATCCTCTATTTGC
>NC_134895.1:9692732-9705232 GCF_041734735.1 Babylonia areolata
TTTATTTACCCAGCTATTTTGGCAGGTATACTTCGTTTTGGATGTGTCAGGTCAGGGGCATAGCCCTTGCTACTGGTACCATGTAACCCAGTACTACCTGCCGCATGTGAAGTCTCCCAACGACGGACCAGGCGGAGGAGGCAACCTTTCCCAACGGCTGTGAAGGCGGAAGAGGATGACCAAAGGGCAGAGGGAGCTCTTATCTTTGGCTGGAAGTCCCCCTAGGAGACGGAGCTCCGAAGAAAAAACCTGCACCTGCCGAGGCCGTCCTACACGTGGCAGTATCTGCACCTGTGGGACTGTGAGCGTCGGTAGGCGAGAGAGTGGGGAAGGGACTGCACAACTTCTCCTCACTAAAAAAAAAGTCACCTGTGCTGGTCAGGCACCCAGGCTAATGTCGGAACGACAAGCAGGGCTCAACTTCTGGAGACGTTTTCCCTTGCAACACCTGTGGGAAGTGCTGCGCATCCAGAATCGGCCTCTTCTCCCATATGAGGACACATACCGACAGATAAGCCTGCCTGCCTACTCATCCGTCGGACCGATGGGAGACTCCATCATCACTTCGTTTTGTTTTGGGTTTTTTTTTTTGTTGTTTTTGTTTGTGTGTGTGTGGGGGGGGGGGGGGGGGGGGGGTGCATTCTGGGTATATTTTTTGTTTCCATATCTCACTTAACGCTGACACGGTTTACAGCATCTT
Organism: Babylonia areolata; assembly: GCF_041734735.1. Taxonomy (NCBI): domain Eukaryota; kingdom Metazoa; phylum Mollusca; class Gastropoda; order Neogastropoda; family Buccinidae; genus Babylonia; species Babylonia areolata. Next base: position 9,693,433 of record NC_134895.1, read on the forward strand.
TCACATAAGTGTGATCTTCTGCGTGCATGGTGGTGGTGTGTCCATCGAGATCGATGATGACCATCGTTGTCATCCAGCTGGGGGATGGGGGGAGGGTGGTGGTGGGGTGGGGGTGAGGATGCTCATGAATCTATCTGTAAATGCGCTGATGGCTGAATAGTCCAATCTGCGCACGAAATGTTCGCTGACAGTTGGGGCAGACAAAGACAGGCATACCACTGTCAGGGAGCTTGCTTGCACGTGACTTTCTGGCCTGCCTCTTCTGAACAGCAGTCCTGTTGGCCTCGCACAACTTGGCGCCTTTGTGCACAGCAGCGCGCCATTTGTCACAGTCCACTGCAGATTCCTCCCGGGAGTCAGGGTTGATATCAAACGCTTTCAGAGAGACTTTCAGAATATCTCTGAAGCGCTTCTTCTGACCTCCGTGTGATCTCTTCCCTTGTTGCAGCTCGCCATAGAAGAGCCTTTTGGGCAGCCGATGGTCTGGCATGCGCGCCACGTGTCCAGCCCAGCGAAGCTGGGACTGCATCAGGATGGTGAAGATGCTGGGAAGTGTGGCTTTTGCGAGCACCTCTGTGTCTGGGGTCCTGTCTTGCCACTTGATGTTCAGTAGCTTCCTTAGGCATGTTGTGTGGAAGTGGTTCAGCTTCTTGGCATGTCGTTGGTACACTGTCCAAGTTTCGCAGGCGTACAGTAGTGTGGGGAGAACTACTGCTCTGTAGACCTTTAGCTTGGTCTCAAGACTAATGCCTCTTCTGTTCCAGACATTTGCATTGAGTCTACCAAAAGTTGCGCTTGCTCTTGCAATCCTGACGTTCACTTCATCGTCGATTGTCACATTTCGTGACAGTGTGCTGCCAAGGTATGTGAACCGCTCCACCGCACTGAGTCTCTGACCGTTGACTGTGATGTTGGGCTCAACGTAGGGTTTCCCTGGGGCTGGCTGATGGAGAACTTCAGTTTTCCTCGTGCTGATGTAGGCCTGAAGTTCCTGCTGGCAGTGGCAAACTTGTCGACGCTGAGTTGCATGTCAGCTTCAGATCCAGCGTTGAGGGCACAATCATCAGCAAACAAAAAGTCTCTGATGATGTCTGTCATGACCTTCGTTTTTGCTTGAAGCCTTCTGAGGTTAAACAGCTTGCCATCTGTTCGATACTTTAGGCCGATTCCAGCATCGCCATCTCTGAAGGCATCAGTAAGCATTGCAGAGAACATGAGGCTGAACAGCGTTGAGCCAGGACGCAGCCTTGCTTGACACCATTTGTGACAGCAAAAGGAGCAGATGTTTCGCCATTGTCCTGGACTCGAGCCTGCATGCCTTCATGGAATTGGCTGACCAAGGAAATAAATTTCCGAGGGCATCCGTACTTGGCCATGATCTTCCACAGTCCCTCTCTACTCACGGTGTCGAAGGCCTTAGTGAGGTCGACATAGGTGGAGAACAGATCAGTATTTTGCTCCTGACATTTCTCTTGCAGCTGCCTTGCAGCAAACACCATGTCGGTGGTTCCGCGCTCTTTCCGGAATCCACATTGGCTCTCAGGCAAATGACCTTGGTCAAGGTGTGCTGTGAGGCGGTTTAGTAGGATCCTGGCAAGTATCTTGCCTGCGATGGAGAGCAAGGAAATGCCCCGATGGTTATCACAGGCTTGCCGGTTCCCCTTTCGCTTGTACAAGTGAATGACAGATGCATCTTTGAAATCCTGGGAGATCGTCTCTTCTTTCCACATGAGTGAGTACAGCTGATGGAGCTTCTCAGTCAGCACAGTGCCTCCATCCTTGTAGACCTCTGCTGGTATGGAGTCTGAGCCAGGTGCTTTGCCACTGGATAGCAGACGGATTGCTTTCATTGTCAGTGCCTACATTTCATTGTCAGTGCCTACGCCCCAACCATGACCAACCCGGATGAAGTGAAGGCGAAGTTCTACGAGGACCTTCACTCTGTCATTGCTGCTATCCCTAAAGCAGATAAGCTCATCATTCTTGGGGACTTCAATGCTAGAGTTGGCTCTGACTACATCTCCTGGGATGGAGTGATTGGAAAGCATGGTGTGGGCCACTGCAACCCAAATGGATTGCTTTTGCTTCAGACCTGTGCAGAGCACGAACTGCTGATAACCAACACAGTTTTCTGCCTCCCTACCCGTAACAGGACGTCATGGATGCACCCTCGCTCAAAGCATTGGCATCTCATCGATTATGTCATCGTCAGGAAAAGGATGGGTTCTCTTAGTGTATTTCGTACGATATAAAATGTCTATTTCAGTATTATCCTCAGTTACCATGACCTAATTAAGCATACCTAGTTGTTCAGATCTTAGAGATATATATATCATCTCCTCATTTCCGGTATTTATTCGCTGCTATTATTTGTTTTCATTCTTTTGGAATTGTAACCGTTCACTTACGCCTTCAGGGGAGGCCATGAGTTCCCATCAGCCGGCAACGATCCAGTAAAGACCCGATGTAAATTCCCAAATCGTTCCCCACTTCCGTATGGTCCATGGCGGACAATAGAGTTTCTTCAATCATCCCAAGTGGGACCGTTCGGTATCACGAAACGTGCACAATGGAACGTCCCCCCCCCCCAACCCCCCAACCCCCTCCCCTCCCCCGCCCCCTGTGACTTCACCCTAGCACCTGCCCCAAAGTGTCCCCCACACCCCACCCCCTTCCCCCTCCCTCGGGCCCCCTGAAACCTCTCACTATCTTTGTTTTGCATTTGCTCGCGTGTGCATGCGCGCATGTGCAGAATCAGAATCAGAATCAGAATTGTATTTATTTGTCATGAAAACCGTGAATGAAAGCTTGATAGACACAACAATAAAGGGTTAAAAAAAAAAAACAGGGAAAAAAAAGAAAAAAAAACCCCAACAACAAAAAACAAAAACAAAAACAAAACAAAAAGCACAACAATCAACTAAACTAAATGTAAGTGCAAGTGGTGTGTGTTCGTGTCTATGTGCGTGCGTGCGTGTGTGTGTGTGTCTGTGTATGTGTTGGAAATGATGAGAAGAGAAGGAAAAGAGATTTAGGAGGATCAGAAGATAATACTGAAAAAAATAGTTGGTTTTTTTTTTTTTTCAATAACCTATTACACCCTGTCAAGAAAAATACACTATTGTTTTGAATATATGATGAAGAACATAAATTGTTACATTTTAGTTGTTAAAGCTTGACAGGGGCGCGAGCGCACACGCACGCGCATACACACACACACACACACACACACACACACACACTTGGCCACACACACAACTACACACACACACGCCACCCCTCCACAACGCACACACAGAGACACAGACAGATAGACTTACACACACATATACACACAGACACAGACACGCACAGAGACACACACACACACACACACACACACACACACACAAACGGGTTCTTATATACTCTCATTTTGTTCACACTCAACAGTTCAAAACATATGCCACAATTAGCACGCTAAACTGGCTGTACATACAGACGTAATCATTTATTTAAGGGCTGCTCTCATAGCTCAGTGGAAACAGCTGTCAACGACATGGTTTACTGAATACCATTATTATTTACGTGTGCGTTTTACTGGAGAGAGGAGGGGGGGGGGGGGGAGTGTGAGAATACTTGAAATGTTTATTGTTATTGCCCCAAAAGGTCTTTTGACAAGGGGGGTAAGAACAATTATTTGTGCTTTGCTTTCCTTATCTGAAGACCAGTTTTGTTTAATGGAAAGAAATGAGCCTGTCTTTCAATTTGGAAACAGATTGCCACTTGCTTCCTATTCTCCGGGACAACCGCACAATTACAACAAAAGTAGGTAGGCCTAATGATAAAACCTCACGAGCCCAGTTTTCCTTCTCTAACTGCGTTTGTATTAACATCATATCATTTGTATAAACATCATATCACTGGCTGACCTGCAAAGACGTGTTTGTGCCAACCTCAAACCCTTAAAAAAAAAAGAAGCAAAGTGTGTGTGTGTGTGTGTGTGTGTGTGTGTGTGTGTGTGTGTGTACGCTGGCGCACGCGCTTGTGTGTCTGTGTGTTGCGTGTGTGAGGGTGGGTGAGTCGGTATGTGCGTGCGTGCGTGTGTGTGTGTGTGTGTGTGTGTTCTAATGTATAAATATATATGTGATAAATTCTGAACAGGAACTGTGTATGTATGTGTGTGTGTGTGTGTGTGTGTGTGTGTGTAACTCTATCTGTCTGTGTCTCTGTGTGTGCGTTGTGGAGGGGTGGCGCGTGTGTGTGTAGTTGTGTGTGTGGCCAAGTGTGTGTGTGGCCAAGTGTGTGTGTGTGTGTGCGTGTGTGCGAGCATGTGCGCGAGCATTTACTGTGCGCGCTGTGGTGGAACACAGATCTGGGAGATCATCATCATCGTCATCATCATCGTCGTCGTCGTCGTCGTCGTCATCATAGTCATCATCATCATCGTCGTCGTCGTCGTCATCATCATCATCGTCCTCCTCATCATCATCATCGTCGTCGCCGTCGTCATCATCATCATCATCGTCATCATCGGTCTCGCAACCCCGGGTAGTGTTGTGGAAGCACTACTGATGACTCTATGTTTATGCTCAATGTGACCTCCATCTTCCTCCACGACTAAACGAAGCCGTTTCTTCCAAGCAGAAACGCTTTTACGTATTTCTTCCACCGATATCTCCTCCCATGACATAATTATCCTCTCCTCCCATGATATAATTATCCTGTCCTTTAACGCCTGCTCGGTCACTTTGTATCTCACTCCCCGGTAAACTTTCTCCTTCAGAGAGTCCCATATAGCATAATCCATTGGGTTACAGTCAGGACTTTGTGGAGGCCATTCATCCTTCTTGATGAATGCTGGTGTAGCCTTCTCCAGATGAACCTGGGTTACCCTACTTGTGTGTGAAGGAGCCCCATCTTGCTGAAGCACGTAACTGTTTCTAGGATAAAGACGCCTACAATCCAGGAGAAGATTGTCATCCAGTAACAGAATGTAGCTTTCACTATTAACATTGGCTCTATCAGTGTCAATAAAATGAATGTATGTTTTTCTTTGCCACGATACTCCAGCTGAAACCATTATCTTTTTTTGAAAATCTAGAAGTCCCATGACAGAGGCGAGATGGCTGAATTTCTCGTTTCCGTTTCCCATAAACGCGATCGTTTTGGCGATTTTTAGCTATCTCTAACGTACAGTCTTTCTCGTCTGTGAAAATGATCCTTTTCACATCAGTGGCCGAGCAGCGGTCATTCATGTTACGGCAGCGAGTGCTTTCTATTCCCTCTAACATTTTGATCCCTCCTTATAGATGGGCGCAATAGCCGATTGGTTAAAGCGTTGGACTGTCGATCTGAGGGTCCCGGGTTCGAATCACGGTGACGGCGCCTGGTGGGTGAAGGGTGGAGATTTTTCCGATCTCCCAGGTCAACATGTGCAGACCTGCTAGTGCCTGAACCATCTTCGTGTATATATGCAAGCAGAAGATCAAATACGCACGTTAAAGATCCTGTAATCCATGTCAGCATTCAGTGGATTATGGAAACAAGAACATACCCAGCATGCACACCCCCGAAAACGGAGTATGGCTGCCTACATGGCGGGGTAAAAACGGTCATACACGTAAAAGCCCACTCGTGTGCATACGAGTGAACGTGGGAGTTGCAGCCCACGAACGCAGAAGAAGAAGAAGAAGATCCCTCCCTGATATTCGTATCCTCTTGAAGGGCTTCAGCTCCAGTTCTTTCGCCATTCTTTGCAGAGAAGACTTGCTCACTTGTAAATCGCTTGTGTAACTTCTCTAAGAGATCTGTGGGTCCCTGGGTTCTCCTCCTGGGATTGAACCAGTTCCTCAACACGGTCCTTGCTCTCCTCCGAACATGCAGTCTTGGGTCTCCCACTGCCAGTTTTACGTGCTTCTGACCCTGTAGTGCGTATTTTAGCGATAAGTCTATTTACAGTGACATGATTCCACCCCTTGCCTGGAAATTCCTTTACGATCCTTCTTCCACCCCAGCCTTTCTCCTTGAAACAGTTTTCAATGGTAACCTTATCACTTTCACTCAAAGGCATAGTTGATCCTTCCAAACTGAAGCTTTGGACAGAACTGATTTTGGATACAGACGACAAAAAACAAACAAAAAAACAAACAAAAAAATCAACAGACTTGACACCCAAGAAAGGCTATAATTATTTAGACTGGCACTGACAGATGCCAGCACCTGGCAGCTGGCATGAACATGATGAAGGTCACAGCTCTGATATTGGATTTTTTTGTCATATTGTTTTGAAATTGACAATACTCGCATAATTTGCGTCTAAACTTTTAGATATCTTGCAAACTTGTTGATGATACCCTAAGGTTACTGTGTGTAATTTTTCAGTGAATTCGGTTTCTCTATCACTGAGAAAATACTTGTAAAAAAGCGGGTCACTTTTCTTGGGACACCCGATATATATATATATATATATATATATATATATATATATATATATATATATATATAAAGGCACACACACACACACACACACACACACACACACACACACACATATATATATATATATATATATATATATATATATATAAAGGCACACATTTCATGTCAGAAAAAGTGTGGGATTGCGAGAGAGCGTGGGCAAACAAGGAGTATCTACATTCATTCACTCTAACACACACACACACACACACACACACACACACACTATCACGGAGAGAGAGAAGACAGACAGACAGACGGTCAGACAGACAGACAGGCAGACAGACAGTCAAACAGACAGACACAGAAGTTCAGTAACACACAGACTGGTTGCGTTTACACCAGGAGATTATTGGACGACTGACAGCAGCTGACACAGAACTCTACTGGCGTTCGGGAGGAGGTGGAGGGGGGCGGGGGTATTTTTGGAGGGTTGGGGTGGGGGAGGGAGGGGGAGGGCGGTACGCTTTCCATATATATATATATATATATCTAAGCTCACCTGAGTGGGCTGCAGCTCTCAGAGGAAGCTTTCCTGTTAGCTAAGGTTGTGTTCCAGTAAATGAACGGTATTGACCGTGTGAAGACTAAGTTAAACTTCCAGCCTTTGTCATTTTCATTTGCCATGACTTCTCAGGATCGCAGGTTCGGAGACTGATTTGTTTGTTTGTTTGTTTGTTTGTTTTTCTGTATGTTTCTCATTTGACTGACTGTCTGACTGATTGATTGTTTCTTTCACACGTTCGTTTGTTCAGTATGTCTTTCATATATTCGTTTGACAGTTCGCTCATTAGTTTATTAAACAGACGAAAATTATGATCATATCTCTGCACGATACTTACTTTATAAATGTAAAGCAAGAAAAAAGAAGAAAAAAAAAACCCCAAAACCCACGAATAAAACACATGATGATTTTAGACATACTTTAACTCTCTCCATACGAACGGCGAAAGAGACGACGTTAACAGCGTTTCATCCCAATTACCATCATCAAAATATTGCAAGCGGAACGCTCTTTTACTGAAGAGGTGAATGTTGACAAAGAATATCACAGTTCTGACGACGGAAGCTAAAGGTTGGGTCAATGAGAGACCCACTGGACATCCGAGGGGACTGGCCGTACTGAGTGAGTTAATGGGAAGGAAGGAGGTGAGGTGTGGTTGAACGCTGGAACTTGTTGTATCTGCCCCAAAAAGGTTGATTACAAAAGATAATAATGAATGAATGACCGATTTTATTAACGCAGTGACGGGCGCGCAATAGCCGCGAGTGGTTAAAGCGTTGGACTTTCAATCTAAGGGTCCCAGATTCGAATCTCGGTAATGGCGCCTGGTGGGTAAAGGGTGGAGATTTTTTCCGATCTCCCAGGTCAACGTATGTGCAGACCTGCTAGTGCCTGAAACCCTCGTGTGCATACGCAAGCAGATGATCAAATATGCACGTTACAGATCCTGTAACCCATGTCAGCGTTCGGCGGGTTATGGAAGCAAGAACATAGCCACCATGCAACATGCATGTAAACGGAGTATGGCTGCCTCCATGGCGGGGTAAAAACGGTCGTACACGTAAAAGCCCACTCGTGTACATACGAGTGAACGTGGGAGTTGTAGCCGACGACGACGACGAAGAAGAAGAAGTTGACGCAGTGTTCTTATGTTTTGTGTGTTCGAATAGGCTGCATTCTGTTTTACGTTTTCGTTTCAATGTTGACGCTTAATGGTTATGGATGTCACTAGCAGCCTACTTTGCATCAATTCTCTTCGCTTCTTGTTCACTCGTGATATTCTCCAGTGGGCTTTATAATACTGAATCAAAAAGATCTTAATTACCACACACACACACACACACACACACACACACACACACACACAGAAACACACACACACACACACACTCAAGCACTCACGCATGCACGCACACACGCGCACACACACACACACACACACACTCAAGCACGCACGCATGCACACACACTCACGAACGCGCGCGCACACACACACGCACACCTGTGACTGAACGCAAACCATCCAGAGAGAGAACACTGAACAATGAAATATTTAATGTCATTAGCTGTAAAGCTCTAGTGACATAGCAGGTACAAATCAGAACAAAAATGGTGCAAAACAGATAAACTGGAACACAGAGAGAGACAGAGACAGGGAGAGAGAGAGAGAGAGAGAGAGAGAGAGAGAGAGAGAGAGAGTCAGAGAAGCGAGACAGGAGGGTTGTCGAAAAGGGACAGAGTCACGCAATCCAGAGTCCATTAACTCACTCAGTACGGCCAGTCCTCTCTTCTCCTCTACACAGACCCCTCGGATGTCCAGTGGGTGTTTCAATGACCCAACCTTTAGCTTCCGTCGTCAGAATTGTGGTATTCTTTGTCAACATTCACCTCTTCAGTATAAGAGCCTTCCGTTTGCAATGTTTTGATGGTGGTAATTGCGGTGAAACGCTGTTAACGTCGTCTCTTTCGCTGTTCGTATGGAGAGAGTTAAAACCCCTTCAGTGTCAGGGGGAAATCAGTAGAAAGTGGTGTTTCAGGTCATAAAACATTATCGAAAACAAAAAGCCTAAAACTTGAGAAAACGGCCTGGAGATAACTCTAGATAAACTGTGTGAAATTTCAGGAGGAGGAATTTTGTTTAATGTCCCGTCACACATATCGGTGATTGAAGAATTTTGTTAAAGTATTTATGAATACATTTGAGAATTATCGGTTAGAAGGGGTGGGAGATGTGAATAAATGGAGGGTTGGGGGAAACTGGGCAAATGAGGGTGAAATTTGAAAAAAAAATCTAAATACAATTACTTAAAGGACTTCGTACAAGAGAAGTCGTTAAACTGACAAGCGAAACAACTGATAATGAATGCAAAAAGTCAAAAACATCAACGTTCTCAGTCACTTGTGAAGACACACTTTCGTGTACATAAGGCTTCATCAAGCTACAGTCAAAAAATATATGCTTAATTGTCAGGTTACTAAAGCATATGCACTTGACATTAGAACAATACTTGGTCCGTAATGAATTTGATAATAGTCTGAGAGCTAAACTCAGAAATTTCAGCCTTCCAGAGCTATTTCCCTTTTTCTGATAAGATAAGATAAGATAAGATAAGAATAACTTTATTATCTCCAACTGGAGAAATTTGGTCAGGTGCATTATCACAACATAGACAAGTAAACAACATGGGGACCATAACTGTAAAAGTCAACAACAGTCCCTACAAATATTACGAAAATACAAATGTAAAAAATATCACATACATCGTTTCATACATACATCCACACACAGCAGGTAATAACTAGTATTCTTAATGTAAAAACAGAAAGAATTAAGAAACATTATTTGAATATAATTATAAACATAGCCTACTATACTGCACATTGATTATAATAGACAGATAAGATAAGAATAAAGATGAACTGCGGAAAACCACAACCAGATAATCAGCACACACCCGCACCCTCCCCGCCCCCAACCCCACACCCCACACACGCGGATTACTTGATTAAACAAGAGTAATAAACATATGTTCTCAAATAAAAGCATTTCACATATTCGCTTTTAAAAACATTGCAATTATTTATTACATCGTAATTATTAAACAGAAATATATAGTGACTGATGACGGTATCAGTGAGATCATTATGCACGTACGTAATACGTTCATGGCAGTCTAGGGGATTTCAATTACGGGTGGCGGCACGATCAAACAGAAGGCGACACGGGAACAAGCGAATCAGACCTGCACCGACGGGCGCAATAGCCGAGTGGTTAAAGCGTTGGACTTTCAATCTGAGGGTCCGGGGTTCGAATCTCGGTAACGACGCCTGAAGTATATGTAAAGGGTGGAGATTTTTTTTCTTCCCCGATCTCCTAGGTCAACATAATTGTGTGCAAACCTGCTAGTGCCTGAACCCCCTTCGTGTGTGTATACGCAAGCAGAAGATCAAATACCGCACGCTAAAGATCCTGTAATCCATGTCAGCGTTCGGTGGGTTATGGAAACAAGAACATACCCAGCATGCACACCCCCGAAAACGGGGTATGGCTGCCTACATGGCGGGGATAAAAACGGTCATACACGTAGAAACCCACTCGTGAACACAACGAGTGAACGTGGGAGCTGCAGCCCACGAACGAAGATCAGGAAGAAGGGCCTGCACCGTGTGTGCCCATGGATCCTGGGACGTCCCTCCGCTAGTGTCCTCCCAGGTGGGTCCTGGGTGTAAGGGGTCCCTGAGCTGCCTTTAAGATCTTTTAATTTGATTGGATCTGATCCTGTGGGGGCTGGGGGGGGGGGCTGATAACTATGTTTGTTTGCTTGCTTGGCAGTTGTAGTAGCAGTAGTAGTAGTAACCATGCGAATGGGACCCCGGTCAGGGTGGACTACCAGCGGCTGTTTTCCAAGGCGGCTTTACGACTGCGTCCGTCAGCTCTCCACAAGTTAGCAGGTGAGTGAGTCCCCGCTGATTCTCCCGCATTTTTTTTTTTTTTTTTTTCGATTCTATGTGAAGGTCTTTATTGTGTCACTGATCAGAAACGTCAGTCATGTCTGAATCACTAGTGTTTGGGAACGCTTCAATTCTTGTTTCCTGCATACTTCACAACGTTCTACAAGATTACAATACATGCAAGCTGCTACTCCACTCATTAGTCGGCACACTTCAAAAAGAAAAAAAAAGGAACGAAAGAAAAAAGTCGATTATTGCACTCTACGGACCCAGTATAATGAACACTTTGGATTAGGAAACTAATGAATGCTCCCAAGTTATTTCCGCATTGCAGGTTTCGTATGACCACTTACAATATCTGGATCAAAACACGTCTCTTTTGACCCACCTGCATGAGTACACCTGCCTACATCGGAGCAGAAAGGTCTAGAGGGAAGGCATAATGCTTTTCTAACCCGCACGTATTCACACACACACACACACACACGCACGCACGCACGCACACACACACACACACACACACACACACACACACACACACACACACACACACACATATACATCGAAATACAAATGTGTGGAGAGAAGGCATAATGCCTTTCTAACCTGCATTTATTAACACACATACACACACACACGCGCGCGCGCGCGCGCACACACGTGGCGATACTGTTAAATCAATTACTTTTTCAACTTCTAAATTCTGGACAACGCACATAGGAACAAGCTTCTCTGCAAAGAAAAGCCGTTCACAATGTATATATATATATATATATATATATATATATATATATATATATATATATATATATATACCTACTTTTTATTTATGCAGAACCGTTAAAAAAAATTTCATCCCAAAAACTGCGTGACAGAAAGGTTAAG
>NC_134895.1:9710232-9712732 GCF_041734735.1 Babylonia areolata
TGTGTGTGTGTGTGTGTGTGTGTGTGTGTGTGTGTGTGTGTGTTTATATAAAGAGAAAAATGAAATAAGAATAACAAAAGGCAAAGCCTTCAAGACTCACTTGTGCTTCGAGCTTTATCCAGTAAAGGAATTATGAGGAGATTTTTTTAAAAAAATCGTTGAAAAGTGCTCTGTATTAAATATGATATATAAAATAAGCTTGGGAGAAGATATTTTTAAAATATACAAGGGATGCGAGCGGGATCGAACCACACATGTGCAGTTCCGATGCAAGCAGACTAATTCCCAATCTGACGTTAGATGACTAAATCTAAAACTTAACTTAAAGCAACGTTAACGTTTTCGTGTGCGTGCGATTTTTTTTTTTGTGTGTGTGTTTGTGTGTGTCCCCCCCCCCCCCCCCCCCCCCGCATGCGAACTTTAATCACGTTCTGCTCGTGGAAATCATATTACCTCACTCGTAAGAACCTGTGACGATTTTGCAGTTTACGTTGAGTGTGATGACGAAAAAGGCGGGACTCAAGAAAACGTCATATATGTGATTCCGTCATATTATGATACGTCCATAGCAACTTCCGTTTACATAGCCTTGCTTGGCTGCAGTGAAAGTTGCAGATGTGGGTCTAGAATCTTTGATTCAAATGTGGGTATTCCCAACATACAGATCTGCGACACATCAGTTATCAGTCTCAGACTTCTGTTATTCCGTCTTCCAACAAGACTTGTAGTGCAAAATGACCGACGAAAACCTGACAAATCTAGATGGGCTCAGGAAAAAGGCTCAAGCTAATAAACAATCAAAGCAGGAACACGAATTAGCCATTGCCAGAGAAATCGAACACCGGAGGGCTGCTATTATCAAGAAGGAGCATATGCAGTTCCTTCACATGTTCATAGAACCCTTGCAGCCAACTGACATGAGTTTTTGGCTGACGATGATCGGAGACAAACCCAAGTTGGCACTTCCGGAGGAAAGTAAAGGAACTCGCGTGAAATCGACGAAAACTGATGAATACGAAGTCAACTGCTTTCGATTTCACGCTCTGCAGAATTTCGTGTACTGGCTCAGAAGGGATGAAACGTTACGACTGTCCCGTGGGCAGTTGTATGTCCGGGGTGACCGGATTCACGTGCCTTCTTGTAATTCTTTGGGAAGATACAGACTGAACTGGTCTGAACTCAAGAATTAGAATGCAGAACGGACTTGGTGATCGAAGGCTTGACTGCAGACTCAGTGGAGAAGTGTGGCATAATGCTGAGATTTAAAAAAAAAAGAAAAAAAGTTTTGGTTCGCCAGTTCTCACAACTGTTTTTTGCAATGGGATGGTCGCCGCAATGAAAGGTTCTGGATTGTTGGTCACAGGAAACAGAATGTTGCAAAACCTTACATTGTTATGTGTGTTTATCAGGATTTTGTATTCACTTATTTCTACTTATAAGTTTGTTTGTTTTGGGGTTTGGGGGCTTTTTTTTTAATTTTTTTTTTATTTTTTTTTTATAATGATTCCGGCGGTTGGTTTGGAAACTATACACCAGCGGCCAAGGGGACTGAGCACAGAAGAAGCAGGCATGGGTTGGCGATACTAAGAATGGAAAACAGGACAGCGCATTCATCTCTTGGATGTGGAATTCAGAGAATAAAGACGATCAAGTGCCTGGATTCCTTGTTTTCACTGTCATGTTTCAATCGGAAGTGATTAGTAAACAAAAAAAAAAGCAAAAAAGAAATTAAGAACGAAAAAAACAACAAAAACAAAACACACACACACACACACACACACACACACACACACACAAGTGGGGGGGGGGGGATTCGTCGACTATATATTATTCTGAAGCAAAACTTTCTCCCCCAAAGTGTAATCGTCTGATGTTCGTAGGCATTGCAATTTAAACAATGGATGTATGTGTTTGTTTACAATTGTTTGAGTCATATTCTTTCTTACCTTTTAGAAAAGTGAACAAAAAAAAATCAGACAAACTTAGCATACACATATAATAGGGAACGTTTTAAAAAAATGAATCATCAAGAAAGAAAAAAAGACATGATGAAACATACCTGAAAGACAACACCATGGTTTTGAATATTAACCCTTTCACTGCCAAACTCGCAGTTATGCAGCAGCCAGTTAGAGCACCCATGTCACTGAAGGGTGACCAGATCATGGGTCTGTTATCCATGAACATACTGCTTTTAATGTTTGGTGGTAGGATAGGACATAATATTTTCTACACGTTGCAGGGGGAGTCCCAAGCTGTTCTTTGACACTATATTTTCTAGGTTTAACTCACTCAGTACGGCCAGCCCTCTCTTCTCCTCTACACAGACCCCTCGGATGTCCAGTGGGTGTCTCAATGACCCAAACTTTAGCTTCTGTCGTCAGAATTGTGGTATTCTTTGTCAACATTCACCTTGGGGTGAAACGCTGTTAACGTCGTCTCTTTCGCCGTTCGTATGGAGAGAGTTTAAAGCACGAGGGAATTTTGCACTCTAAATTGA
>NC_134895.1:9717732-9735232 GCF_041734735.1 Babylonia areolata
ACAGATAAGATAAGAATAAAGATGAATTGCGGAAAACCACAACCAGATAATCAGCACACACCCGCACCCCCCCCCCCCTACCCCCCCACCCCACACACGCGGATAACTTGATTAAACAAGAGTAATAAACATATGTTCTCAAATAAAAGCATTTCACATATTCGCTTTTAAAAACATTGCAATTAATTATTACATCGTAATTATTAAACAGAAATATATTTAGTATATGGACGTTAGCATTAGACATATATTTGTTTGTGGATGATGCAGACATCTGAGCTGTCGCTGGATGTGGGAAAAATCTAAGTGAAATATGGCTGGAACAGAACGGGGGTTCTAGGGTTAACGCTTTGTTATTGGACAAGGAGTTATGCTTATCACTACTGGAAGATGCAGACGTCAGACATTCTGTTGTAAAATGTGGATTTCTGACAAAACGTTGGAAGGTGAAACATCTGAATGGTTGTTGAAAGGTCATATTATAAACATCACATTTTATGTTTGATGATACTTTTCTTTCTTTTGCGTTCGTGGGCTGAAACTCACACGTTCACTCGTATATACGCGAGTGGGCTTTTACGTGTGTGACTGTTTTTAACCTGCCATGTAGGCAGCCATACTCCGCTTTCGGGGGTGTGCATGCTGGGTATGTTCTTGTTTCCATAACCCACCAAACGCTGATATGGATTACAGGATCTTTAACGTGCGTATTTGATATTCTGCTTGCGTATACACACGAAGGGGATTCAGGCACTGGCAGGTCTGCACATATGTTGACATAGGAGATCGTAAAAATCTCCACCCTTTACCCATCATGCGCCGTCACCGTGATTCGAACCCGGGACCCTCAGATTGAAAGTCCAACGCTTTAACCATTCGGCTATTGCGCCGGTCATGTTTGATGAAACAAATTACAAATATCTGATTTGATGATCATGATGGCTGGTTCTTCGCTTGCGAAGATCAGTGGGAAGTTCCCGCCAGAGATGGGCGGCATGCCTTTTGATGACTAATTAGTCCAATCCGTGATCTGCAGAGTCTGTTGCATTGTGGGCAGGTGTAGATCTGGCCTGTGTTGCTGGGCTGTGGACCTGGGTCTTTCCTTATTCTTTTCTCCTGGATGTTCAGTCGTCTGGTTTCCTCAAAGTGTTGGGTTCCCCTGAGCGTTGAAGATCTCCAGCTACCTCTATCTGATGCTGACTGCTCTCATGTCTTGGGGTTGATGTCCGCTTTGTATAGTTGCTTCTTCAGTTGGTCCTTGAATCTTTTCTGTGGTGCGCCTGTATTGCGTTTGCCTTGGATGAATTCCCCATAGAATTCTGCTTTCGGCATGCGAGGGTCAGGCATCCGGGTGATGTGTCCTGCCCAGTGAAGTTGTTTTAGCATGAGCTGGACAATCAAAAACGTCCACCATACCACTGGACAATAAAATATCTGCATTTGTCATTTGACAATGAAAAACATCCGCCTTAACATTGGGCGATGGAAAACATCCGCCTTATTCTTGTATGATGGAAACATCTGCATTATCATTGGATGATGGAAGCATCTGCTTTATTCTTGGACAATGGAGATATCTGCATTGTCATTTGACAATGAAAAACATCCGCCGTTTTATTTGACAACTGAAACTTCCAGATTATCATTCGACGATGGGAACATCCACCTTAACATTGGACGATGAAAAACGTCCGCCATATCATTGGACGATCGGAAACATCCGCCTTATCACTGGGCGATGGGAACATCTGCCTTATCATTGGGCGATGGAAAACATCTGCCTTATCATTGGACGATCGGAAACATCCGCCTTATCATTGGACGATGTGAACATCTGCCTTATCATTGGGCGATGGGAACATCCGCCTTATCATTGGGCGATGGGAACATCCGCCTTATACTTGGACACTGGAAACATCTGCATTGTCATTTGACGATGAAAAACATCCGCCGTTTTATTTGACGATGAAAACGCCCGCCTTATCATTGGATGAAAACATCCGCCTTGGTTTTGGACCATGGAACCATCTACCATTATGCAAACATTTGTTCAATAGTCTTAAATGGTGCACGTTTCTAGATTCCGGTGCTGTTTAATCTACGTCATTCTGGATAAGGCAAACGCTTGGCTTACTATCATATGATACGGAATCATTCGGTTCGTGTTGGATGGTGTGAACATTTGACGTAATGTTACACACTACAGAATATCTAACTTGCCACTGGATGCTGTAAGCTCTTTACATATGCTGTACAGCGTGAAACGATCGATAGGATGCAAACATTAATTTGGCAATCCTTTGATACAGGTACTCCAGGTTCTCTTAGATGAAGGAGACTGGTTACTGGTGGAAGAGGCGACATTTCCTTCACCACTGAGTGTGGTTAGTACATGTGTCATCGCCTGGTGTGTCTAGTTTCTAAGTTCACATGTGTGTTGATTGTCCTGTATGTATTTCTACCTTCCAGCGTCTGGATGTTTTTCTAAAGGCCTACGAATTCTTTTTTATTATTTTTTTCTTTTTTTTTTTTTAAACTTTAGATATTTCATGAAATTTAAACGTGACTCAAAACACTTTACCTACTTTGAATGATGATGATTATGATGATGATGATAACACCTAAGGTACCTTCGGTCAGAAACCAAATTGTAAGCGTTTAACAAACACGGAGTCATTTGCACAATAGACTACCTTCCTGTGTAGAGCCGATTGGCAGCTGCATTTGGGCACTCATCATTCGTTTCCTGTGTCATTCAGTCAGGTTTCAGTCACGCAAACACTCATGTGTGTGTGTGTGTGTGTGTGTGTGTGTGTGTGTGTGTGTGTGTGTGTGTGTGTGTGTGTGTGTGTGTGTGTGTACACACACGAATACATATATATATATATATATATATATATATATATATATATATGTGTGTGTGTGTGTGTGTGTGTGTGTGTATGTTCCTGTGTGTGTGTGTGACATTTAAGACAGCACAGTGGCTGGCGGTCCGGCCGGAGGACAGAGCAGGGGGTCACTGCACGTGCAGCACATCAGACCTCCACACCACACACCTCTCACTGACACCATATTCTCTCTTTTCTTCGGTCGCTCTTTGTCCTGACTCTGTCCTTTGTCCTTACTCTGTCCTGACTCTGTCCTTTGTCCTTACTCTGTCCTTACTTTGTCCTTTGTCCTCACTCTGTCCTTTGTCCTCACTGACTGCCCATTGTCCTCACACTGTCCTTTGTCCTCACTCACTGTCCTTTGTCCACACTCACTGTACTCTGTCCTCACTGTCCTTTGTCCTTACTCACGATCCTCTGTCCACACCGACTGTCCTTTGTCCTCACTGACTGTCCTTTGTCCTCACTGTCCGTCCTTTGTCCACACTGACTGTCCTTTGTTCTCACTGTCCTTTGTCCTCATTGACTGTCCTTTGTCCACACTCACTGTCCTTTGTCCTCACTGACTGTCCTTTGTCCACACTCACTGTCCTTTGTCCTCACTGTCCTTTGTCCTCACTGACTGTCCTTTGTCCACACTGACTGTCCGTTGTCCTTACTCACGATCCTCTGTCCACACCGACTGTCCTTTGTCCTCACTGACTGTCCTTTGTCCTCACTGTCCGTCCTTTGTCCTCACTGACTGTCCTTTGTTCTCACTGTCCGTCCTTTGTCCTCACTGACTGTCCTTTGTTCTCACTGTCCTTTGTCCTCATTGACTGTCCTTTGTCCACACTCACTGTCCTTTGTCCACACTCACTGTCCTTTGTCCTCACTGACTGTCCTTTGTCCTCACTGACTGTCCTTTGTCCACACTGACTGTCCTTTGTCCACACTGACTGTCCTTTGTCCTCACTGTCCTTTGTCCTCACTCTGTCCTCTGTCCACACTGACTGTCCTTTGTCCTCACTGACTGTCCTTTGTCCTCACTGACTGTCCTTTGTCCTCACTCCGTCCTTTGTCCTCACTGACTGTCCTTTGAAATCCATTTTGCCGAGTTATTTGAAGTGGAAGGGAAGTTGTGTGATCTGAAAGTCCCCACCCCCCCCTCCCCCTAACACCCCTCTCTGCATTCCCCCCTACCACCATCACTACTAGCCTACTTTTGAATGTCGTTATTTCTTTCACAAGGATGGCTATGTAGAGGGCAGTAAACCATGAGTCACTTGTCACATCCAAACTGCGCTTGGCTTTCACAACCGTGGATCTTCATGTTCATGTGTTTCATCTTGTTCTTCAAAGCCCCAAAACAGCTACATTTCATGTTTACCTCTTGTTTATCAGGAGGAAGGTGGCAGAATGGTTAAGACGCTCAGCTGCCAATACAGAGAGTCCGTGAGGGTGTGGGTTCGAATCCCGCTCTCGCCCTTTCTCCTAAGTTTGACTGGAAAATCAAACTGAGCGTCTAGTCTTTCGGATGAGACGATAAACCGAGGTCCCGTGTGCAGCACGCACTTGGCGCACTGAAAAAGAACCCATGGCAACGAGAGTGTTGTCCTCTGGCGAAATTACGTAAAATGAAATCCACTTTCATAGGTACACAAATGTGTAAGCATGCACTCAAGGCCTGACTAAGCGCGTTGGGTTATGCTGCTGGTCAGGCATCTGCTCAACAGATGTGGTGTAGCGTGTATGGATTTGTCCGAACGCAGTGACACCTCCTTGAGAAAGTGAAAGTATCAGTGTATTTCAAAAACGTTTTTCTCTAGCAACATTTTTGACCCACTTGTGTAAACAAAGTGAGTCTATGTTATAACCCGGGTGTTCGAGTGTGTGTGTGTGTGTGTGTGTGTGTGTGTGTGAGAGAGAGAGAGAGAGAGAGAGAGAGAGAGAGAGAGAGTATGTGTGTGTGTTAACTGGTGAATTTCTGACTGTTCGTGCATAGATGCCACGAGTAATGTTAATCTGACCCTTCTAGAGGGGAGAAGAGAAGAGAACAAAATCATCGTACGAACTGCTTGCAGACCCACGGGATGGGGGTGCATACTCTGGGCATTCCACTGGACTCCCAAGGCATTGTGCCAGAAGAGCTGGAAAAGGTGTTGACGTCATGGAATGACCTACATCCGGGCGCCAGGAAACCGAAGCTGCTTTACGTCATTCCCTCCTGCAGCAACCCCACGGGAATAACGACCTCCCTGGACAGAAAGCGGGCCATCTATGACGTTGCCCGGAAACATGATCTGATGATAATGGAAGACGATCCCTACTATTTCCTGAATTTTACCAGGGTGGGTAACGTTTTCACATGAATCTAGCAAGGGATCCTACCCAGTACACTCAAAACATCCTTCTCAGTTCTTCCACGTCCACACTTTCACACACTTTTTTTTTTCTTTTTTTTTTTTTTGCCCCATCATCTGCGCCGTTTCAGTGGCATTACTCCCACGCCGCTCATTTAAATTCCTCCATACACGGCCACACCCGGGTTCGTCCGTCACAGTTCCAGCGTCGGCAGTGCGCAGGGAACCATCGATGTTAGGTCGCTTGGAGGCCACACACCAGAGGAGACCCTGCACTGCTGCTGAGTCACTTCGGTGGTGTTCAGTGGTGCCTGTTCTGATTTAACGTACTTAGGACACCACCTAGTAAGCCCCCTACTAACCACAATTATGGCTTTTTCGCGGAGCCAGACTGAGTGAGCGTCCCCCCCAGAGTGGAGACCGCCACCACGTCCCTCAAACAACAGCCCCTCATGAATCTGCCGACACTGAAGACATTGACAGGACTCACCCCAAGCACGGAAGTGGAGGGGTATCGAAACAGGTCAGCATGAGAGTAGGGCATGAAAGGTTTCACACACTTTTTCACAACAGGGTCGGTCTGTTATTTTGGGTCTGTACAGCGGAAGAAGGGATACAATGTCATGTTCAGAATTTCCTATTGGAAAAAGCGCCAAGGACCTGCAAGCACGTGGTATGTTGCCGAGTAGTACACGTCAGTGGTCTTTGGATGATGGGTGGCACACGTCACGTACTGACAGAATGAAGGTATTTGTATTGTATTTGTATTTGTATTTCTTTTATCACAACAGATTAATTTTCTCTGTGTGAATTTCGGGCTGCTCTCCCCAGGGAGAGCGCGTCGCTACACTACAGCGCCACCCATTTTTGGGGGTATTTTTTCCTGCGTGCAGTTTTATTTGTTTTTCCTATCGAGGTGGATGTTTTCTACAGAATTTTGCCATGAACAACCCTTTTGTTGCCGTGGGTTATTTTATGCTGCACATGGGACCTCGGTTTATCGTCTCATCCGAATGACTAGCGTCCAGACCACCACTAAAGGTCTAGTGGAGGAGGAGAAAATATCGGCGGCCGAGCCGTGATTCGAACCAGTGCGCTCATATTCTCTCGCTTCCAAGGCGGACGCGTTACCTCAAGGCCATCACTCCACTTGGTAAGCACACGCGCAAGTCACAGTGTTTGAAATCACCAACCACGAAACACGGCGAGTCGGGACTGGTCAGCTGAAGGGAGCGGACAACATCGTCAATGTCAGCACGTGCAGCACTTGCAGAAAGGTGGGGCGAGGGGGTGGGAGAGGGGGGGGGGGGGGCGTTGGGGGGGGGAGGGGGGGGGGGGGGAAACAATACACTGTCACAAACAGCTGGTCCATCTCACGCGACAGTGACACTGACAATAACTCCGTGCACACCTGGCGTCGTATTGATGGGGCGGGTGTCAACGGAAACTGTCCAGACTAAACGTGTTGTCCGAGACAATCCATTGAATATGGCACCTGTCACACCAGTGTTCCCTCACCTACAGACACACACCACCACCACCACCGTTATTTTATTTATTTATTTATTTATTATAATTGTTTTGTCTCTGTTCGTTCTATATGGCACTCCAAATCCACTGATTTCCATACTTCCATCACTTACATTGTCACACAGACATATTTCTGTAAAAGCCATGAAACAGGTATTTCTAAAATCTGAAATGAAACTAGTGTTTGCCTGCAGTTTTTGTTTTGTTTTTTCAAAATTCACACTCCTTGCATTTGGTCTTATTGAACGCGCATTGGACAGAATGATGTAGGGAAGAGGGGGTTGGTTCTTGTGTCGTTGCTGTCTTCTTTGCCTGGATGAATCTGGTTCTCGTAGGTGGCATTCTAATAAATTTCCACAGAGGAGAAGGAGGAGGAGGAGGAGGAGGAGGAGGAGGAGAAGAAGAAGAAGAAGAAGAAGAAGAAGAAGAAGAAGATGATATAACACAATCCAGTCCTGATCGTCTGGGATTTGACGCTCCATCCCCAAATGTATTGTGTCATTTCACGAATGATAATAATAATAAGAAGAAGACGACGACGACGACGACGACGATGATGATGATGATGATGATGATGATATATCACAATCCAGTCCTGATTGTCTGGGATTTGATGCTCCATCCCCAAATGCATTGTGTCATTTCGCGAAGAAGAAGAAGAATAAGAAGAAGAAGAAGAAGATGATGATGATGTATCGTTTCACGAACCATCCTGTGTTGTGGTGTGGTGTTTGGTGCAGCCACTGATTCCAAGTCTTCTCTCCATGGATGTGGATGGTCGGGTTGTTCGCTTGGACAGTTTCTCCAAACTGGTAGCTCCTGGGTAAGTGTCCGTTTTGTCTGTCTGTCTGCCTGTTTTGTCTGTCGTGATTGTCTTTCCGACTGCTAATCTGTCTTCACTGTCTAGCCTTTCTTGCTGGGCTATTTGTGTGTGTGTGTGTGCGTGCGTGCGCGCGAACTTGCGAGCGTATTATGTTTCTCGATTGGCCAGTACACACTTCACTCTGTCTGTCTGTCTGTCTGTCTGTCTTTCATTCTCTGTCTGTCTCTCTGTCTCTGTCTGTCTGTCTGTCTGTCTGTCTCTGTCTGTCTGTTTGTCTGCCTTTCTCTGTCTCCCTCTCTCTCTGTTCCACGATGATCTTTGTATTCAAACGAAAATCGAACACACGCACGCACGCACGCACGAGCGCACACATACACAAACACACGCACACGAGTTATTGTTTTTCACGTGACACGACCCATCAATAATTCGCTCTCAACCACTCGAACTGGGGACGTATCGGACATGGCACGTATTAAACCTGGTACTTATCACACATGGCACGTATTAAACCTGGTACTTACCACACATGGCACGTATTAAACCTGGTACTTACCACACATAGCACGTATTAAACCTGGTACTTACCACACATAGCACGTATTAAACCTGGTACTTATCACACATAGCACGTATTAAACCTGGTACTTACCACACATAGCACGTATTAAACCTGGTACTTATCACACATAGCACGTATTAAATCTGGTACTTATCACACATAGCACGTATTAAACCTGGTATTTACCACACATAGCACGTATTAAACCTGGTATTTACCACACATAGCACGTATTAAACCTGGTACTTATCACACATAGCACGTATTAAACCTGGTACTTACCACACATAGCACGTATTAAACCTGGTACTTATCACACATAGCACGTATTAAATCTGGTACTTATCACACATAGCACGTATTAAATCTGGTACTTATCACACACAGCACGTATTAAACCTGGTATTTACCACACATAGCACGTATTAAACCTGGTATTTACCACACATAGCACGTATTAAACCTGGTACTTATCACACATAGCACGTATTAAACCTGGTACTTACCACACATAGCACGTATTAAACCTGGTACTTACCACACATGGCACGTATTAAACCTGGTACTTACCACACATAGCACGTATTAAACCTGGTACTTACCACACATAGCACGTATTAAACCTGGTACTTATCACACATAGCACGTATTAAACCTGGTACTTACCACACATAGCACGTATTAAACCTGGTACTTATCACACATAGCACGTATCAAACCTGGTATTTACCACACATAGCACGTATTAAACCTGGTATTTACCACACATAGCACGTATTAAACCTGGTACTTATCACACATAGCACGTATCAAACCTGGTATTTACCACACATAGCACGTATTAAACCTGGTACTTATCGGACATCGGACCTGTGACGTTCCGTGATGCCCCCACCACCACCCACCTCTCTCTCTCTCTCTCTCTCTCTCTCTCTCTCTCTCTCTCTCTCTGTCTGTGTCAATGCTTGGTGGACTCATTGAAAGAACTGTCCTCTCTGTCAACACAGACTTCGGACGGGGCTGGTGAGCGGGCCACGCCCTGTGCTGCAGAAGATGACCACCCTCAAACACCTCGGCTCCATCACCAGCAGCGGCCTGTCTCAGGTCTGGTGAGAGACACGGACACGGACACGGACATTGTTTTATTGTCATTGACAATACCTATCCTTTGGCAAGAGGGGGTGGGGGGAGGGCTGGGGGGGAGGGGGAGGGAGGCAGTTTTATATATATATATATATATATATATATATATATGAATGATATTGAAACATAATCAGTACATTTTAGCATATAGAGGTGTCAAATTTGACAGATTCATCAGGTATATATGTAAGTTACGTTTGAATTTTTGGAAATTTAATTCAGTTTTAAATTTTTGGGGGATATGATTCCATAACCAGCCCCTGAATATGCAAGGCTTGCTTTACATAAGATAATCGTTGTAAATGGAAGGTTTATTCAGAGATGCAGGAAGGGGGGTGGGGGAGAGTCGGTGGCAGGGGTTGGAGGGGGGCAGGGTGGAGAGCGTGGAGCGGGATGAAGGGAAAGGGTAGATGGGGGAGGAAGAGGGAGGGAGGAAGGGAGAGTGATGGTGGAGGGAGGGAGGGAGGCAGGAGGGGAAAGGATGGTGGAGGAAGAGGGATGAAGAGAGAGAGGGGGTGGAGGGAGGGAGGGAGAGATGACAGGAGGGGAAAGGAGGATGGTGGAGGAAGAGGGATGAAGGGAGAGAGAGGGAGGGAGTGAGGGAGTGAGAGGGTGGAGGGAGGTAGGGAGGGAGAGAGAGGGTGGAGGGAGGGAGGGAGAGATAACCGGAGGGGAAAGAAGGATGGTGGAGGAAGAGGGAGGGAGGGAGAAGGTGGTGGAGAAAGAGGGATGAAGGGAGAGAGAGGGTGGAGAGAGGGAAGGAGGAGGGAGCGGGAGAGATGACAGGAGGGGAAAGGAGGATGGTGGAGGAAGATGGAGAGAGGGAGAGGGTGGTGAAGAGGAAGGGAGGGAGAGAGAGGGTGGAGGGAGGGAGGAGGGAGCGGGAGAGATAACAGGAGGGGAAAGAAGGATGGTGGAGGAAGAGGGAGGGAGGGAGAGAGAGAGTGGTGGAGGAAGAGGGATGAAGGGAGAGAGAGGGAGGGAGGGAGGGAGGGAGAGAGAGGGTGGAGGGAGGGAGGGAGGGAGAGAGAGGGTGGAGGGAGGGAGCGGGAGAGATGACAGGAGGGGAAAGGAGGATGGTGGGGAAGAGGGAGGGAGGGAGAAGGTGGTGGAGAAAGAGGGATGAAGGGAGAGAGAGGGTGGAGAGAGGGAGTGAGGAGGGAGCGGGAGAGATAACAGGAGGGGAAAGGAGGATGGTGGAGGAAGAGGGAGGGAGGGAGAGAGAGAGGGTGGAGGGAGGGAGGGAGGAAGGAGAGGGAGAGATAACAGGAGGGGAAAGGAGGATGGTGGAGGAAGAGGGAGGGGGGAAGAGAGAGAGGGTGGAGGTAGGGAGGGAGGGAGGAAGAAGATGGGAGAGATAACAGGAGGGGAAAGGAGGATGGTGGAGGAAGAGGGATGAAGGGAGAGAGAGGGTGGAGGGAGGGAGGGAGGGAGGAAGGAGAGGGAGAGATAACAGGAGGGGAAAGGAGGATGGTGGGGAAGAGGGAGGGAGGGAGAAGGTGGTGGAGAAAGAGGGATGAAGGGAGAGAGAGGGTGGAGAGAGGGAGGGAGGGAGATGGGAGAGATAACAGGAGTGGAAAGGAGGATGGTGGAGGAAGAGGGAGGGAGGGAGGAAGGAGAGGGAGAGATAACAGGAGGGGAAAGGAGGATGGTGGAGGAAGAGGGAGGGAGACAGAGGGTGGTGGAGAAAGAGGGATGAAGGGAGAGAGAGGGTGGTGAAGAGGGAGAAGGGAGAGAGAGGGTGGAGGGAGGGAGGAAGGAAGGAGAGGGAGAGATAACAGAAGGGGAAAGGAGGATGGTGGAGGAAGAGGGAGGGAGAGAGAGGGTGGTAAAGAGGGAGAGAGGGAGAGATAACAGGAGGGGAAAGAAGGATGGTGGGGAAGAGGGAGGGAGGGAGAAGGTGGTGGAGAAAGAGGGATGAAGGGAGAGAGAGGGTGGTGAAGAGAGAGAAGGGAGAGAGAGGGTGGAGGGAGGAGGGAGCGGGAGAGATAACAGGAGGGGGAAGGAAGATGGTGGAGGAAGAGGGAGGGAGGGAGAGAGAGGGTGGTGAAGAGGGAGAGGGATGAAGGGAGAGAGAGGGTGGAGGGAGGGAGGAAGGGAGGGAGGGAGAGTGGAGGGAGGGAGGAGGGAGCGGGAGAGATGACAGGAGGGGAAAGAAGGATGGTGGAGGAAGAGGGAGGGAGGGAGAGAGAGAGTGGTGGAGGGAGGGAGGGAGGGAGAGAGAGGGTGGAGGGAGGGAGGAAGGAGAGGGAGAGATAACAGGAGGGGAAAGGAGGATGGTGGAGGAAGAGGGAGGGAGGGAGAGAGAGGGTGGTAAAGAGGGAGAGAGGGAGGAGGGAGCGGGAGAGATAACAGGAGGGGAAAGAAGGATGGTGGAGGAAGAGGGATGAAGGGAGAGAGAGGGTGGAGGGAGGGAGGGAGGGAGGGAGAGAGAGGGTGGAGGGAGGGAGGGAGGGAGGGTGGAGGGAAGAGAGAGGGTGGAGGAAGAGGGATGAAGGGAGAGAGAGGGTGGAGGGAGGGAGGAGGGAGAGGGAGAGATAACAGGAGGGGAAAGGAGGATGGTGGAGGAAGAGGGAGGGAGGGAGAGAGAGGGTGGAGGGAGGGAGGGAGGGAGGAGAGGGAGAGATAACAGGAGGGGAAAGGAGGATGGTGGAAGAAGATGGAGGGAGGGAGAGGGTGGTGAAGAGGGAGGGAGGGAGAGAGAGGGTGGAGGGAGGGAGGAAGGAGAGGGAGAGATAACAGGAGGGGAAAGGAGGATGGTGGAGGAAGAGGGAGGGAGTGAGAGAGAGGATGTTAAAGAGGGAGAAGGGAGAGAGAGGGTGGAGGGAGGGATGGAGGAAGGAGATGGGAGAGATAACAGGAGGGGAAAGAAGGGTAGTGGAGGAAGAGGGAGGGAGGGAGAGAGAGGGTGGAGGGAGGGAGGGATGGAGGGAGAGAGAAGGTGGAGGGGAGAGAGAGGGTGGAGGGAGGGAGGGAGGAAGGAGAGGGAGAGATAACAGGAGGGGAAAGGAGGATGGTGGAGGAAGAGGGAGGGAGGGAGAGAGAGGGTGGAGGGAGGGAGGGAGGGAGAGAGAAGGTGGAGGGGAGAGAGAGGGTGGAGGGAGGGAGGGAGGGAGAGAGAGGGTGGAGGGAGGGAGGGAGGGAGGGAGAGAGAGGGTGGAGGGAGGTAGGGAGGTAGGGAGGGAGGGAGAGAGAGGATGGAGGGAGGTAGGGAGGGAGGGAGAGAGAGGGTGGAGGGAGGGAGGGAGAGAGAGGGTGGAGGGGACAGAGAGGGTGGAGGGAGGTAGGGAGGGAGAGAGAGGGTGGAGGGAGGGAGGGAGGTAGAGAGAGGGTGGAGGGAGGGAGGGAGGGTGGAGGGAGGGAGGGAGGGAGAGAGAGGGTGGAGGGGACAGAGAGGGTGGAGTGAGGTAGGGAGGGAGAGAGAGGGTGGAGGGAGGGAGGGAGGGAGAGAGAGGGTGGAGGGAGGGAGGGAGGGTGGAGGGAGGGAGTGAGGGAGTGAGAGGGTGGAGGGGACAGAGAGGGTGGAGGGAGGTAGGGAGGGAGGGAGGGAGGGAGGGAGAGAGAGGGTGGAGGGAGGTAGGGAGGGAGGGAGAGAGAGGGTGGAGGGAGGTAGAGAGGTAGGGAGGGAGGGAGAGAGAGGGTGGAGGGAGGTAGGGAGGGAGGGAGAGAGAGGGTGGAGGGAGGGAGGGAGGTAGAGAGAGGGTGGAGGGATGGAGGGAGGGAGTGAGAGGGTGGAGGGAGGGAGGGAGGGAGGGAGAGGGTGGAGGGAGGGAGGTAGGGAGGGAGAGAGAGGGTGGAGGGAGGGAGGGAGGGAGGAAGGAGAGGGAGAGATAACAGGAGGGGAAAGAAGGATGGTGGAAGAAGAGGGAGGGAGGGAGAGAGAGGGTGGAGGGAGGGAGGAAGGAAGGAGAGGGAGAGATAACAGGAGGGGAAAGAAGGATGGTAGAGAAAGAGAGTAAAATGGACGAGATGTAGGGAAAGCGAGCAGAGGGGGTAGAGACAGACGGGGGAAATGGGGAAGAGTGGTGGGAGGTGGGAGGTGGGGGGGGATAAAGGTAGGGTGGAGAAGGTAGAGGGGAGATGCGAGTAATTGAAGGGAGTGAAAAGAGCGGAGAGAGATGGAGAGAGAACGAGGGAGAAACAGAAAGGGAACGAAACGAAATATTATTTTACCAGGGTAATGAGATCAGCAAAACATATGCTTTTTCCCCCACCCAGCCCTGGGGTATAAAAGAAAGGGGAAAAAAGAGGGATGTGGGGGGTGGGGGTGGGGGGGGTAGAGCTGCATCAAAGAACACATGAACACAGAACTATTAACAAGAAAGATATCAACGACAAATTTCACTGAAAATCACATGAGAAACTTATGTAAAAGGACTACTACAAAGCAACAAACAAAAGAACTCACAAATCCCCACCCCTACCCCAGTCTCCTTCCCTCCAACCCCATGCACATAGTGAAAGCCTTAGAGAGAGAGAGTGAGGGGGGGCGGGGTGTGTGTGTGGGGGGGGGGGAGGGGGGGCAGCTGCAAGGCTCAAAGCAAACAACGAGACCTTGTCAACACCTGCACTTTGAACACTACACTGGTTCCTTGCTGAAGCGCACATTTCCATTACCGCACAAACTTTCTCTCTCTCTCTCTCTCTCTCTCTCTCTCTCTCCCGCCCACCCTGGCGAAATCTGTTGTGATAAAAAAGAAAAAAAAGAAATACAAATACAAATAGTTTCTTCTCAAACTCTTGACCAGTCTACACTTCTGGTCTTGTCGTCTGTCTCACCTCTGTGTCACCACAGCAACAACAAAAAAATATACACCGCATCAAGTCAACAGTTGCTTACAAAACAAACAAACAAAAAACAAACAAACCGAAAGTGCTAAAAACATACCTTTGTTTAGCCACACAACACAAATTAACCACCCTTATCCCCGTTGTCTTCTATTATCAAATTCATTACGGACCAAGTATTGTTCTGATCTCAAGAGCATATGCTTTAGTAACCTGACGATTAAGCATATAATTTTTGACTGTAGCTTGATGAAGCCTTATGTACACGAAAGTGTGTCTTCACAAGTGACTGAGAACGTTGATGTTTTTGACTTTTTGCATTCATTATCAGTTGTTTCGCTTGTCAGTTTAACGACTCCTCTTACGAAGTCCTTTAAGTAATTTCCTGTAATTGTATTTAGATTTTTTTTTTTCAAAAATCACTCTCATTTCACCCTCATTTGCCCAGTTTCCCCCAACCCTCCATTCATTCACATCTCCCACCCCTTCTAACCGATAATACTCAAATGTATTCATAAATACTTTAACAAAATGTCTTCAATCATCGATATGTGTGACAGGACATTAAACAAAAATTCCTCCTCCACCTCCGCTGTTTTCTCTCATATCAATTTTTCAAACAAACCTACAGGCCATGTCACACCACCTAGAAACCACACATGGTTGTTTGGGTTGCTTTTAGCTTTCGGTAGTCTTGTGTGGGAACGTGTCGCAGAACTGACTGGTAATTTTTTTGTGTTATTGTTGTCATTAATGCTGTTGTTGTTTTGTTGTTGTCTGTATACGTACTATTACGTCTGTTTTGCTTAGAGTGCTTTCGTTACATTGCCTACATTTTACTGTAAAGCTTTTGTGTGCCTGCCCCTCGACCTCATGTTTTCAATAATACGTCATTAGGCCTAATGTTTATCAAGGAAAGAGCACAGTTGCCTCATTCCCGAGAGAAAGGGGTAGGGGGCGGGGTCACTGCTCTAAAAATACATGCATAGCTCATTGGCCAGGAATGCTGAAGCCAACTGGACGACATATTGTTTCTCGTATCCGGCCGTCAGTCCGTTGACAAGTCGTCTGCAAACTGGTGGTAGTTCCTGAACTGCAACCGTATCTTCGATGAAATCGTGTTATGCTTGCCCCCACGACATGCCAAATGTTGTGTCTTGATTGAAATTTGCCAATGGTTATTACAGGGAAACAGTGCAGTGACACGTGGCGCAAACTTGCAGTGGAGACACACACAGGAATGTCAGCTTAACTAACGCCGCGAGCAAGTGAAAGCTTGCCGTGAAGCCAGCTGAGCGTTCGGCTACACATATGAAGTCACCGCTTCGCGCTATACTGACATGAGAATCAAAATGGCTGATTGAACACTTCCGCTGGCTTCAGTTAGCAAAGGGGCTCAGAGAAGATATGCGCCATCCATGTATTTTTAGACCAGTGGGGTGGGGGTAGGGTGTAGCGAAGAGAGAGGGGGGTGGGAGTGGAAGAGGGGCAGAGGTATGTGACATCTTTTCAGTTAAAGTCACATCAAACCACGACCTTAACTTTTGCCAGTTCCGCACTTCTTCAAATTGGGACACGGAATTTAAATGACAGAAGAAGTAAATGGAAACAACTGCATTGCATTAATAAGCATTCTTTGAAGTCTAGGTTTTAAAGCAGATTGGTCATTTCATTGTTTGAAATCCAGGTCTGGAAGCAGAATTCAGTTCTGATTATTTTGAGATACAGACTTAAAGGCACAATCCATTTTTAATCATCTGTAGTCCAGGCGAAAAATTCCTGTGTGTGTCTCCTCTGTAAGTTTGCGCCACGTGTCACTGCACTGTTTCCCTGTAATAACCATTGGCAAATTTCAATCAAGACACAACATTTGGCATGTCGTGGGGGCAAGCATAACACGATTTCATCGAAGATACACGGTTACAGTTCAGAAAATACCACCAGTTAGCAGACGACTTGTCAACGGACTGACGGCCGGATACGAGAAACAATAAGGAAATGGATGTCTTGGTTATCAACTGAAAAGATATGCTCGATACTAACTGATATGACGTAAAACGTGCAGGTGATGTTATCGGAAATGTTACGTCACTGGGGCCATGACGGGTTTTTACGTTACGTTGATTCTGTGATGGAATTTTACAAACGCAAAATGGAGATGGTCCTCAACACCGCCAGAAAATATTTGACCGGTAAGGATTTTGTTTCTCTGTATGTTATAATTTATTCCTCGTCATGATCCTTTTTTGGCTGTGGTTTTGAAATCCGCTGTTAGAATACATTCTATCCTCTCGCCCCCCACTCCCTGCCCCCCAACTCCCCAGAACACCCCCCCCACCCCCACCTCCCCGCTTCCCACCCTACGGACCCCCAGCCATCCCTACACCTAAACTCATTCAGATTGACTGTTTACAAGAGAGAGAGAGAGAGAGAGAGAGAGAGAGAGAACTCGAACTCGGGACGTTTTATCAGTTTAGGCCACAGCTCGTACTGACGGGGATGCAGTAAAGGAACAAAATTCACCCCCAGAAACGGAGTATGGCTGCCTATATGGCAGGGTTTAAAAAAAAAAAAAAAAAAAAAAAAGCTCACACGTGTACATGTATACGAGTGAACGGGGAAGTTGCAGCCCACGAACGAAGAAGAAGAAGAAAAAGAAGAAGAAGAAGAAGAAAATTCACACAAAGTTGCAAACTGGCCCATTTACACTGGCATTATTGAAAGCACTTTTTTTTTTTTTTACAATTAGTTCATTGAACTGAACACTGTGTTGCGCCGCTTAAAGACTTTGTATATGTGCATACATACACACGTTCCTCACTATTGCCATAAGCAAAGCAGTCTGGAACGAATAATGGTGTTCAAAATATGTTTTTTGGGAATGTACTTGAGCCGTAAATGAAGAAAAGCGTTCGTTCGTTTATTTATTTATAGTCTGTTCATCTAAGATGATGGTATTTGACTGAAAATAAATGATATTATTATTATCATTTGGATTATTATCATTTCTATCATAATGATGATTGTTATTATTAATTAGAAATCGACATTTCTGTATATTCGAATGAAAAGGGGGGACGGTTGAGGTGGAGGGGAGGTGGGGGGCGGCAAGTGGGAGGGTTCTAAGAAAGGAAGAGAGAGAGAGACAGACAGACAGACAGACAGACAGACAGAGAGAAACAAAAAAAAAATGAAGAAAAGCCTGATAACAAATAAGATAAGATAAGATAAGAATAACTTTATTATCTCCAACTGGAGAAATTTGGTCAGGTGCATTATCACAACATAGACAAGTAAACAACATGGGGACCATAACTGTAAAAGTCAACAACATCTTTTACGAATATTACGAAGATACAAATGTAAAAAAAATATCCTTTACACCGTTTCATACATACATCCACACACTGCAGGTAATAACTAG
>NC_134895.1:9740232-9770232 GCF_041734735.1 Babylonia areolata
GGGAGTGAGTGTTGTAGCTTGCATTAGTATGCACAGTATGTTGTGGGAAGGGATAAAACCAGTCAGCACAGCCAGTTCTTAGCTGTCTCCCAGAAGAACTGAACACTGACACAGGGTGACTGACTGATCAGTGATGCGAGGAGCAAGGAAATCCCTGTTGGGCTGTGAGTACATGATTTGTAATAGTTTTATGTTATGTTGATAACTTAGTTGTGTTGGGAAACTGTTTTGTGTCAGTGAACAGCCAGTTTAAGTTAATCTTGTGGCTTGCAGAAAGAAAAGGGGTTAATGTGTGAAAGCTACCCATTAAGTGAGGGAAGTACTGGCCTATATCTTTTGTAGGGTGAACTTTTTACTGTGCGCTGCTTGTAGGAAGTACTTGAAGTAGGTAGTGTGTGCTGCCTTAGTGTGTGTTGCTTTTGCTAAGTAGGGTAAACTGCTTAGTGTGTGTGCTGTATTGTAAAGTAAACACTCTATAAAAAAAAACCCCACTCCATGTGGCCCTGCTATTAGTGTGAGGAGAGAGAGCGAATGAGTGCAAGTGAGTGTGCATCATCAGTCGATCCTATATCCTCTGTCTGCTCCCCTCTCTCTTGGAATAGAATCGAACGAACCACAACACTTTCAGAACACAGTTTTTACATTACAATAATTTTATTGTGAATTTGTAAGGTGGTGTTTTTTTTGTTTTTGTTTTTTTGTAGCATTTTGGTACGCTGTTGTTTCTCAGTTGTTTTTTTTATGTATAGGTGTCATTTTCTGGTAAATGCTATGAACACCATTTCCAGCGTATGTATTATATTTTTCGATTGTTTAGCTGTTTCGTAAATGTTTCAGGAAATTTTCCTTTCATGGCTTAATTGTATTTATTCTGCATTTATACGTGAAATGTTTCGCCAATGAATGATACAGTCAAATATTTCATCTGTATCTTTTTTCTTTCTTTTCTTTTTTTTCTTTCCTTTCCAAATAATACGAATTTCGTATTCAATTTTACATTTGAACAATGTTCGCCTTTTTCCTTCAAAACATCTAAATTCCTCGAAAACAGTTGATGCAATTTACAGTGTCAAAAATAGTGTTTAACTGTGTCTTTCTCGTTTCTATGTTTGTTGTACCCATTTTTGACAATATTGTTTTTAACCAGTATACTATGGGGTATAATTTGGAAACCATTTCAGTCTTATTTCTTTTACTCTCTTCGCTCATTTCAAAGTGGTTTCCCCATTTATTGCAACATCTAGTTTTAACTTCCACTTGACACAGCAATTCATGTGATGTTTTTTTTTCTTTAAACTGGTTCAAGTAATCTGTAAAATGTTTTCAATCTTTTCTAAGCATTAAGTGTAATTTGTTGTCTTTTTGTTTTCTCTATTGCAGGTTTTATTTCTTACTCGCATATTGTTTGTGATTAAGTATGCTTAATAGAATGTATAAATTCCTAATGCCGTACTGTTCTGTAAGATTTGTGTAACTAAGGAAACACATCTTTTCATCAACCATATCTCTAACCAGAAATATACTCTTATTTGTCCAGTTACCATGACTAAGAAAGCGAACATTTTCATCAACAATAAATTATATCTAACCAGAAACATTCTTATTTGTCCAGTATTGTAACGTTCATATACGCCCGAAATAAATCTTTCCACATTTTATTACATTCAGTGTTCACAGATTTTCTTCGTGCATACAGATCCGGTGCATTGATTTTTGGGTATTTTACTGGTAGTAGTAGTGGTAGTGGTAGTAGTGGTAGTATTTACCATTGTTATTATTGTTGTGTCTTATCGTTACTGTTTTTGTTGTCACAAGGACAGATTGGAAGACTAGGCAATGCCTAAAATCTTTATCCTTGAGTAATAAAGTTTTTGAATCTTGAATCTTTCTCTGTGTTTGTGTCTTTCTTTCTTTCTTTTGTCACTCTCTCTCTCTCTCTCTCTCTCTCTCTCTCTCTCTCTCTGCCTGTCTTTCTCTCGACTGGTACATACCCGCAACATTAGCGGAAGCAGGCATGTTTCCTGTTATCTCTGTCACTCTGTGTGTGTGTGTGTGTGTGTGTGTGTGTGTGTGTGTCATTGTCAGTACAACAAACAGTTAATCTGACAATAAATGGTTTCAGTCAGTGTGTGTGTCTGTCTCCTTTTCTTACCTCCCCCCTCCCCCCTCTAAAGGGCCGGATGTAAAAAAGCAATTGTGCTTATTCCCTTACCCTCGTGAAATAAAATTTCGTTAGTTCTCCCCCCCCCCGCTCCCCCCCCCCTCTCTCTCTTTCTCTCTCAATAGAATACAAGAACATATTAGTTTTCTATGTCCTCTCAAGGACAGATTGGAAGAATGGGCCATGCCTAAGATCTTAATCCTTGAATAAAAAAACGTTTCGAGTTCTGTCTCTCTCTGTCTCTCTGTCTCTCTCTCTGTCTCTCTCTCTCTCTCTCTCTCTCTCTCTCTCTCAATGGAATACAAGAACATATTAGTTTTCTATGTCCTCTCAATAACAGATTGGAAGAATGGGCCATGCCTAAGATCTTAATCCTTGAATAAAAAACGTTTTGAGCTCAGAGTTTCTCTCTCTCTCTCTCTGTTTCAATAGAATGCAAGAACATATCAATTTTCTATGAAACATTAAAAATAACAACAACAAAAAAAAAAATAATAGAGCATAACGTGCGAGGGACAAGAAAGGAAAAGAAAGACAAAAATACCAATGTTCATTTTACATCTCCAATATATCAACCATTTCCAATTGGAGTGATGGCCTAGAGGTAACACGTCCGCCGAGGAAGCGAGAGAATCTGAGCGCGCTGGTTCGAATCACGGCTCCACAAGACCATGAGTGATGGTCTAGACGCTAGTCATTCGGATGAGACAATAAACCGAGGTCCCGTGTGTAGCATGGACTTAGCGCACGTAAAAGAACCCAGGGCAACAAAAGGGTGGTTCTTGGCAAAATTCTGTAGAAAAATCCACTTCGATAGTAAAAACAAATATAACTGCACGCAGGAATTTTTTTTTTTTTTTAATTAAAAAATGGGTGGCGCTGTAGTGTAGCGATGGGCTATCCATGGGGAGAGCAGCCCGAATTTCACACAGAGAAATCTGTTGTGAAAAAAAAAAAAAAAAAGAGAGAGAGAGAGAGAGAAATACAACACAATTTCATACTTTCTTCTGGTATGAATGACTAGACGTTCACTACTGTAAACATCATATCCACTCATAAAAAAATGTCAGAACAACGCGAGAACTCACAATGTTTATAGTCCTCACATGCTCTCTCTCTCTCTCTCTCTCTCTCTCTCTCTCTCTCTCTCTTATTTTTCTAGTACGAATGATTTAGTCTGCCCTCTATGTAACGAATCTCAAGAAAACAAATTACATTTTGTTCTTTGTTGCCAGGTGCTAGGAAATATTCGTGAAATGTTTATAAAAGCAAAATATTACAAACATCCCTCTTTGTTTAAATTAAGTCTGTTAATGTCGTCAAGCAACAGTAAGGACGTTCGTGATTTTTCCTTGTTTTTGTATAAGGCTTTCAAACTTAGAGAAATAGCTACTTCGTGAAATGAATATAATTATGTTTTGTTATCTGCATTTATGCTTGTTTGCTTATGTTGTCTTATTGAGTTGTATAATGTTCATATTAACCCCTTCACTTGGGGCTGAGGCCTATATGTGAATAAACCATTCCGTTTCCGTTTCCCTCTCTCTTATTTACGACTGAATGTTGAAATCTAAGGCTTTCACTATGTGCATGGGGTTGGAGGGAAGGAGACTGGGGTAGGGGTGGGGATAGAGAGTTCTTTAGTTTGTTGCTTTGTAGTAGTCTTTTTTTTCCCATACGTTTCTCATGTGATTTTCAGTGAAATTTGTCGTTGATATCTGTCTTGTTAATAGTTCTGTGTTCATTTGTTCTTTGATGCAGCTCTACCACCCCACCCCACCCCCACATCCCTCTTTTTTTCCCTTTCTTTTATACCCCAGGGCTGGGTGGAAAAAAGTATATCTTTTGCTTATCTCATTATCCTGGTAAAATAAAATAAAATTTCGTTTCGTTTCGTTTCTAAACATAATGAAAGAGATATGATTTGTCCATTTTGTTTAAAAAAAATCAAGGAAGATGAATTATATTTTGTTTTATGCTACCCAGGCCTTAGTGAGATCAGACTGCAGTTTATTCCATGCAAGTACTACCAATATCCGTGTTAAGTCTTCTGATGTCATCCACAAGACAACATGACTCGCATAATCTATCACTTTTCTTATATATAAAGTATTCAAACTTAGAGAAATTGTAATCTCGTATTATGTCATGAAGTATTGTTTCTCATGTCAAGTGTTATTTTGTTGAAATCTGATGTTGTTGTTAAATGTTTTCTAATAGTATTTGTTCACTTACCCTTTCATGAAGGGCCATGGCCTGAAGAATAAACCATTCGCATTCGCATTCTTTCTGTGTGTGTGTGTGTGTGTGTGTGTGTGTGTGTGTGTGCTCTTGTTCAGCCTATGATGAATGTCCAGTGTCCATGCAGTGTCTCTGTCAGTTCTTGTTCTTGATCTTCTCCTTCTTTTCAAATTCTTCTTCAGTTTGAAGAAAAAAAAGAAAGAAAGAAAGGCACACATATATATATGCATGCATGCATGTATGTATATAAAGACAAAAACAAAACAAAACCTTTCTGACACAGTTAGGTCCACCACAACCACAACCACAACCACCACCGTCATCACTGCAAACGGATACACACCAGGAAGAAGAATGACTGGTGATGCTGATAGATGATGAATTGGAATGACGCAAGCCTGCTGATGTTTTCCGATATTTAGGGGTTTACACCGAAAACCTTCGCACAGTAATGAAATTGCCCCGAGTTATTATATAAACTGCTAAGCATGTTCGAGTGAACAAGAAACGATTAAAAACAGGAGAGTGATTTTAAAAAAAATGGACAGGGCTGGATTTGATGGATTGATTGATTTTCCTTAATTGTTTTGTGACGATGACGAGCTTATGTTGAAGAAGAGAGAGAGAGAGAGTGTGTGGGTGGATGGGGAGTGGGGAAAGGAGGGTCGAGGGGGCGGGGGGGAGGGGGGGGGGGGATTGAGGGTGTCGGAGGTGGATGTGTGCGCGTTAGAGAGAGAGGATTGGGAGAGAACAGTGGTATGGACAGTTCGCTGGAAAAGACAGGACACACTGGCACAGAGAGTGGGACTGGGGGGTGTGAGGGTATGGAGCATGTTTCTTTTTTGTTTTGTTTTTGTTGTTGTTGTTGTCTTTTTTTTGTTTGTTTTTGTTTTTTTGCTCCAGCTGAACATGAGAAGTTCCGCTTTTACATGCGATCAGAATTGATGTAGAAATCTTCTTACTGACTAATCATGATTGACTGCATCTCTGCACTCTGTATGTCAGCCCATTTCCTCTGGAGGGGTCATAAAATGCACGGGACCAGAGAAACGCCGCCACTAAATAATCAAAAATCAAAAACAACAGTTTAGAACACACACACACACACACACACACACATACACACACAATCACACACACACACGCACGCCCCCTCCGCCCCCTCCCATAACAGCCTCGCCCCGCCCCCCCCCCTCCACCCCCCCGCCCCCCAGACCCCCTCTTCCCCCCCCCTCACCCCCCCCCCCCCACACACACACACACCACGCAAATGCAGTGCCGACAGGATGTAAAGATGTTCGTGACCTGACCAACACTGCTAGTAAACCAAGATCATGTGGGAGAGGAGGGGGGGGGCGAGGAGGTGCCGGGACCGGTGGGAGGGGGGGGGGGGGCGGGAGGAGGGGGGGGGTGTAAGAAAAAGAGGGAGGGGCCACGGTATAAAAGATAAGGAAGCACTCCCAGTCTGCCCCAGCGACAGCCCCGATTCGTTCCCTTTCCACATTCAACAGCGACACGAACTTGCAAGATGGCCTTCGTTGTCCTGTTGACATCCCTCTTGCCGATCGCCGTTTGGGCTCAAAGTTTCCCTACCAACTTCCCTCCACCCCCTACCAACTTCCCTGCACCCCCTACCGGCTACCCTGCACCCCCTACCGGCTACCCTGCACCCCCTACCGGCGGCTACCCCTCTACTTCGGGAGCAGGTGGCGGCTCCTTCCCTTCTAATCTGGGGAGAATCGGCTTCCCTGGAGGGAACGGTCCTCAGCGACCCAGTAAGTTGGATTTGTATTGGTTATGGTCACCTTCTTCTTCTTTTTTTTTTTTTTTTTTTTTTTTTTTTTACAATATAATTATTTATTTATTTATTTATTTGTGTAAGCTTATCTATTATTTATTCACCTTTTTTTCCCCTCAAGGCCTGACTAAGCGCGTTGGGTTACGCTGCTGGTCAGGCATCTGCTTGGCAGATGTGGTGTAGCGTATATGGATTTGTCCGAACGCAGTGACGCCTCCTTGAACTACTGAAACTGAAACTATGGGGTCGGGGTGGGTTTGGGGGGGGGGGGGGGGTAATAACATGTTGAATGGGTAAGTAAGTAAGTAAGTAAATTAAGTAAGTAAGTAAGTAAGTAAGTAAGTAAGTTGGATTTTGTGCTGGTTGTGGAGACAGACCATTAAACAAACCCCGTGAGTTTACCTTTGTACTGATTCTGAGACAGATGTATAAGTATGCACATGAGATAGACATAACATGTAGAAGGTGAGTTGATGTTAGTTATGAGGAAGGTGTAAACAGAAACCCCATGAGTTAAACTATGTATCGGTTATGAAGTCGATAAATAAAGTAGCTGCGAAAGGAATACGTAAAAAAAAAAATCCGATGTTTGGATCGGTTGCTATGAGGAAGACGTTACCTTGTTGCTAATCATGAAGGAGATGTGTGATAATAGTCGCCCAGGCACTAATGTCTTCGTTTCGCAAGGTAAGGATGAAAGGTCAAAAACTGGAGAGAGAGAGAAAAAGAAAACTGTGCAAAGGCCAGGACTGAGGCTTTAAGTTCAGCACTGAGTGTCCTATAAACCAGGAGCAGCCTCCTCTGTGTATACCGCAAGACAATCGATTGCGTTCAAGCAGCTCGAACATCCCCTGTTAGTTTATAGACCTGGGTTGGCAGCAGCATGTGGCTTCCTCCTCCGTCCTGTCTCTACCAGTAATGTGAGTCACCGCTCCTTGACTGGCTTAACCCTTTCACTGCCAAACTCGCATTTATGCAGCAGCTAGGTAGAGGACCCATGTCACTGAAGGGTGACCAGATCATGGGTCTGTTATCCATCACCCTACTGCTATCTATGTTCGGTAGTAACACAGACCTTATTTTCTACACATCACAGGAGGATCCCCAGCTATTCTTAGACACACATATTTTCTGTGTTTATAACACAAGGGAATTTTGCACTCTAAATTGACTGGCGGTGAAAGGGTTAATCCCCTCTTGCAAAATCTGTTTCCAGTAAACACGTTCTCGGAGAAGTTTGAAGTTTTCGATTTGTTTTCATCAAAGAAGCGGAGGCATCCGCGCTCGAAAGTGGAGAACCAGTGTGTGGGTTGAGGACTGACATCAGGAATTTGGACATGCTCCAGGTCGCTGCCTCGGTGTTTAGAATAGCTTTCCCATGATGTGTATGAAGCAAAACAGATGGGCCAGTTCAGGGTCTTCTCGCTTGTTTGGAGTTGGTAATCCAAGCCTTGCTGAACACGATGCCCTGGTTAACCAGTTCGTGTTCTGCCAGACGCGCTTGTCCACTTTTATCATGATGAATTCAACCATCATAATTCTGGCACTGATTTCAGCTTGGGGGAAACAGTTTATCAGAGATGATGGAACCCAAGTATTTGAAGGTGTCAACAAATTTGTTAATGGAGACGTCGATGGAGGTGGATACATTTTGACATTATGACGCATTAACTCACTCAGTACGGCCAGTCCTCACTTCTCCTCTACACAGACCCCTCGGATGTCCAGTGGTTGTCTGAATGACCCAACCTTTAGCTTCCGTCGTCAGAATTGTGGTATTCTTTGTCAACATTCACCTCTTCAGTATAAGAGCCTTCCGCTTGCAATATTTTGATGATGGTTATTGGGGTGAAACGCCGTTCGTATGGAGAGAGTTAACCTTGTCGTCTCAGCGCTGATCAAGCCAACGTGGCTGCAGGCTTTTGGTAAATCCGTCCTTCCAGCTTCTTTTTTTTGTGTGTGTGTGTGTGTATAGATCCAGTACTGCCTCATTAGTCTTTTGCGCGCAGATGAGCTTGTCGTTTTATCTTCTTGCAGACATACCAAAAGCATAGGACAAGAAGTAGCGAGGTGAAGAAGCCAAAATAATGTGAGAGCCAGGGCATAACCTTGCTTTGCCCCACTCGCAACAACGATAAAACATTTAATTAACACTCCTTCATCGAAACAAACCATGGCATGTAGTTTGCTGTTAACTCTCTCCATACGAACGGCGAAAGAGACGACGTTAACAGCGTTTCACCCCAATTACCATCATCAAAATATTGCAAGAGAAAGGCTCTTATACTGAAGACGTGAATGTTGACAAAGAATACCACAATTCTGACGACGGAAGCTAAAGGTTGGGTCATTCAGACACCCACTGGACATCCGAGGGGTCTGTGTAGAGGAGAAAAGAGGACAGGCCGTACTGAGTGAGTTAAAGGAGACGATCAAACTCAGCAGTTTTGGAGGCCACGACATTTCTCGGTGTTGTTAACTTTGAACAGACCACTCCTGTCGAGGACAGGACGCTTCAATCAGTCTACACACGTCAAGTACCGAGATTTCTTTTGCTCATGGTATTTCTGACAGAAGTATTAGTATCAGTAGCTCAAGGAGGCGTCACTGCGTTCGGTCAAATCCATATACGCTACACCACATCTGCCAAGCAGATGCCTGACCAGCAGCGTAACCCAACGTGCTTAGTCAGGCCTTCAGAAAAACAACAAAAAAAACAATAGAAATAAATAAAGCAAAATAAATAAAGTAAAAATAACAAAACAAAACAAAACAAACAAGAAAACAACCCCCAGAAAAGTAAATAAATAAATAAATAAAATTAAATAAAAAAACAAAAATAAAGATAAATAACAATAACCATAAAAAGTAATAAATAAAAAAAATATATATAAATATATAAATAAGAATAAATAACAATTAAAAAAAACACACACAAAAAAACACATAAAAATACTACTGCTACTAATAATAATACTTAAAAGGCGCAAAATCTTGATTAAGCCAAATCTAAATAAGCAAATAAATGTAAAACATGCAGACACACGTTCACACATACACGCACACACACATGCATAGCAGATATGCAACAAACATGCAGTTTCACGGATACAGAAAACCATGTCAACTCTGGATCTTTCTGATACGAAGCCGACTCGTAGCCCTAGTTTGCTTCCTAGACTCGGGCAAAGAGCTGACCAACGACACTGAAGAGAGAAATGACAAACGTTGTGAATCTCTCTTTTCTTGAGCGACGTTAGTATTTTGGTATCCCAGATTTCTTGAGGTGTTGCATCTTGTCTCCATAGCGATGTTACTGTTTTGGTATCCCACATTTCTTTAGGTGTTGCATCTTGTCTCCATAGCGATGTTACTATTTTGGTATCCCACATTTCTTGAGGTGTTGCATCTTGTCTCCATAGCGATGTTACTGTTTTGGTATCCCACAATTCTTGAGGTGTTGCATCTTGTCTCCATAGCGATGTTACTATTTTGGTATCCCACATTTTTTTAGGTGTTGCATTTTCTCTCCATAGCGATGTTACTATTTTGGTATCCTACATTAATTTGTTTTTAGGTGTTGCATTTTCTCTCCATAGCGATGTAACTATTTTGGTATCCCACATTTCTTTAGGTGTTGCATCTTCTCTCCATAGCGATGTTACTATTTTGGTATCCCACATTTCTTGAGGTGTTGCATCTTGTCTCCATAGCGATGTAACTGTTTTGGTATCCCACATTTCTTTAGATGTTGCATCTTGTCTCCATAGCGATGTTACTTTTTGGTATCCCACATTTCTTGAGGTGTTGCGTCTTGTCTTCATAGCGATGTTACTGTTTTGGTATCCCACATTTCTTTAGATGTTGCATCTTGTCTCCATAGCGATGTTACTTTTTGGTATCCCACATTTCTTGAGGTGTTGCATCTTGTCTTCATAGCGATGTTACTGTTTTGGTATCCCACATTTCTTTAGGTGTTGCATCTTGTCTCCATAACGATGTTACTTTTTGCTATCCCACATTTCTTTAGATGTTGCATCTTGTCTCCATAGCGATGTTACTGTTTTGGTATCCCACATTTCTTGAGGTGTTGCATCTTGTCTCCATAGTGATGTTACTATTTTGGTAAATAACATTTCTTGAGGTGTTGCATCTTGTCTCCATAGCGATGTAACTATTTTGGTATCCCACATTTCTTGAGGTGTTGCATCTTGTCTCCATAGCGATGTAACTGTTTTGGTATCCCACATTTCTTGAGGTGTTGCAGGTATCACACATTATTTTTTTAGGTGTTGCATTTTCTCTCCATAGCGATGTTACTATTTTGGTATCCCACAATTCTTGAGGTGTTGCATCTTGTCTCCATAGCGATGTAACTATTTTGGTATCCCACATTTCTTGAGGTGTTGCATCTTGTCTCCATAGCGATGTTACTGTTTTGGTATCCCACATTTCTTGAGGTGTTGCATCTTGTCTCCATAGCGA
This sequence comes from Babylonia areolata, assembly GCF_041734735.1. Taxonomy (NCBI): domain Eukaryota; kingdom Metazoa; phylum Mollusca; class Gastropoda; order Neogastropoda; family Buccinidae; genus Babylonia; species Babylonia areolata. Next base: position 9,750,918 of record NC_134895.1, read on the forward strand.
TGTAACTATTTTGGTATCCCACATTTCTTGAGGTGTTGCATCTTGTCTCCATAGCGATGTTACTGTTTTGGTATCCCACATTTCTTGAGGTGTTGCATCTTGTCTCCATAGCGATGTTACTATTTTGGTATCCCACATTTCTTGAGGTGTTGCATCTTGTCTCCATAGCGATGTTACTATTTTGGTATCCAACATTTCTTGAGGTGTTGCATCTTGTCTCCATAGCGATGTAACTATTTTGATATCCCACATTTCTTGAGGTGTTGCATCTTGTCTCCATAGTGATGTTACTATTTTGGTATCCCACATTTCTTTAGGTGTTGCATTTTCTCTCCATAGCGATGTTACTATTTTGGTATCCCACATTTCTTGAGGTGTTGCAGATATCACACATTATTTTTTAGGTGTTGCATTTTCTCTCCATAGCGATGTTACTATTTTGGTATCCCACATTTCTTGAGGTGTTGCATCTTGTCTCCATAGCGATGTTACTATTTTGGTATCCCACATTTCTTGAGGTGTTGCATCTTGTCTCCATAGCGATGTTACTATTTTGGTATCCCACATTTCTTGAGGTGTTGCATCTTGTCTCCATAGCGATGTTACTATTTTGGTATCCTACATTTGTTTTTAGGTTCTGCATCTTCTGTCCGTTGGGCGGGTGGGCGGCGTGTGTGTGTGTGTGTGTGTGTGTGTGTGTGTGTGTGTGTGTGTGTGTGTGTGTGCAATCATGAGCGTGCACACATGTAATAATAATTTCAAGATTCGAAACCAACCTCAATACTGCATTTGATAAGTTTGTTACGTGTGCGTGCGTGCGTGCGTGTGTGTGTGCGTGCGTGCGTGTGTGTGTGTGTGTGTGAATAGATAGCGTTGTCTTGTCACAGCGTGTGATGTTTCTCAATTAGACATACATGGTTTTGATGGATAGTGTAACACAGTGTTGTTGGTTTTTTCTTTTTATTTATTTATTCATTTTAATTTATGTGTTGTTGTTTTTTTTAACGATGAATATTGTACTGTAAAGCGCGCGGAGCAAACAATTCATTTGATTATGCGCTATATAAAAGAAACGTATTATTGATAACATTATTATTATTATTATTATTGTTGTTGTTGTTGTTGTTGTTGATGTCGTCGTCGTCTTCGTCGACGTCATTATCATCATCATCATCCTTATCATTGTCATTAGTGTTATTATTATCATTATCATCACCATCCTTATCATTGTCATTAGTGTTCTTATTATTATCATCATCATCATCCTTATTATTATTGTTGTTGTAAAACGAGTGCCCATTAGAGAGAGAGAGAGAGAGAGAGAGAGAGAAAGAGAGAGAGGGAGGGGGAGAGAGGGAGGTGGGGTAGGGAGTTAGGGGGGAAGAGAGAGGTGGAGAGGGGAGGTTAGGGGGGAAGAGAGAGGTGGAGAGGGGGAGGTTAGGGGGGAAGAGAGAGGTGGAGGAGAGGGGGAAGTTAGGGGGGAAGAGAGAGGTGGAGAGGGGGGGTAGGGGGGAAAGAGAGAGGTGGAGAGGGGAGGTTAAGGGGGAAGAGAGAGGGGGAGGTTCGGGGGGAAGAGAGAGATGGAGAGGGGAGGTTAAGGGGGAAGAGAGAGGGGGAGGTTAGGGGGGGAAGAGAGAGGGGGAGGTTAGGGGGGAAGAGAGAGGTGGAGAGGGGGAGGTTAGGGGGGAAGAGAGAGGTGGGGAGGGGAGGTTAGGGGGGAAGAGAGAGGTGGGGAGGGGAGGTTAGGGGGGAAGAGAGAGGGGAAGACAGAGGGGGAGGTTAGGGGGGGAAGAGAGAGGGGGAGGTTAGGGGGGAAGAGAGAGGGGGAGGTTAGGGAGGAAGAGAGAGGGGGAGGTTAGGGGGGTGGTGAGGGGAGGTTAGGGAGGAAGAGAGAGGGGGAGAGGGGGAGGTTAGGGGGGAAGAGAGAGGTGGGGAGGGGAGGTTAGGGGGGAAGAGAGAGGGGAAGAGAGAGGGGGAGGTTAGGGGGGGAAGAGAGAGGGGGAGGTTAGGGGGGAAGAGAGAGGTGGGGAGGGGAGGTTAGGGGGGAAGAGAGAGGTGGAGAGGGGAGGTTAGGGGGGAAGAGAGAGGTGGGGAGGGGAGGTTAGGGGGGAAGAGAGAGGGGGAGAGGGGAGGTTAGGGGGGTGGTGAGGGGAGGTTAGGGGGGAAGAGAGAGGGGGAGAGGGGGAGGTTAGGGGGGAAGAGAGAGGTGGAGAGGGGAGGTTAGGGGGGAAGAGAGGTGGGGAGGGGAGGTTAGGGGGGAAGAGAGAGGTGGAGAGGGGAGGTTAGGGGGGAAGAGAGAGGGGGAGGTTAGGGGGGAAGAGAGAGGTGGGGTAGGGGGGTTAGGGAGGAAGAGAGAGGTGGGGAGGGGAGGTTAGGGGGGAAGAGAGAGGTGGAGAGGAGAGGTTAGGGTGGAAGAGAGAGGTGGGTCGGGGAGGTTAGGGGGAAGAGAGAGGTGGTGAATGGAGGTTAGGGAGGAAGAGAGAGGTGGGGAGGGGAGGTTAGGGGGGAAGAGAGAGGTGGAGAGGGCAGGTTAGGGGGGAAGAGAGAGGTGGAGAGGGGAGGTTAGGGGGGAAGAGAGAGGTGGAGAATGGAGGTTAGGGAGGAAGAGAGAGGTGGAGAGGGGAGGTTAGGGGGGAAGAGAGAGGTGGTGAGGGGAGGTTAGGGGGGAAGAGAGAGGTGGAGAATGGAGGTTAGGGAGGAAGAGAGAGGTGGAGAGGGGAGGTTATGGGGGAAGAGAGAGGTGGAGAATGGAGGTTAGGGAGGAAGAGAGAGGTTGAGAGGGGAGGTTAGGGGGGAAGAGAGAGGTGGAGAATGGAGGTTAGGGGGGAAGAGAGAGGGGGAGGTTAGGGAGGAAGAGAGAAGTGGGGAGGGGAGGTTAGGGGGGAAGAGAGAGGTGGAGAATGGAGGTTAGGGGGGAAGAGAGAGGTGGAGAGGGGAGGTTAGGGGGGAAGAGAGAGGTGGAGAGGGGAGGTTAGGGGGGAAGAGAGAGGGGGAGGTTAGGGGGGAAGAGAGAGGGGGAGGTTAGGGGGGAAGAGAGAGGTGGGGAGGGGAGGTTAGGGGGGAAGAGAGAGGGGGAGGTTAGGGGGGAAGAGAGACGGGGAGGTTAGGGGGGAAGAGAGAGGTGGAGAGGGGGAGGTTAGGGGGGAAGAGAGAGGTGGGGAGGGGAGGTTAGGGGGGAAGAGAGAGGTGGAGAGGGGAGGTTAGGGAGGAAGAGAGAGGTGGAGAGGGGAGGTTAGGGGGGAAGAGAGAGGTGGAGAGGGGGAGGTTAGGGGGGAAGAGAGAGGTGGGGAGGGGAGGTTAGGGGGGAAGAGAGAGGTGGAGAGGGGAGGTTAGGGAGGAAGAGAGAGGTGGAGAGGGGAGGTTAGGGGGGAAGAGAGAGGTGGGGAGGGGAGGTTAGTGGGGAAGAGAGAGGTGGAGAATGGAGGTTAGGGAGGAAGAGAGGTGGAGAGGGGGAGGTTAGGGGGGAAGAGAGAGGTGGAGAGGGGAGGTTAGTGGGGAAGAGAGAGGTGGAGAGGGGAGGTTAGGGGGGAAGAGAGAGGTGGAGAGGGGGAGGTTAGGGGGGAAGAGAGAGGTGGAGAGGGGAGGTTAGGGGGGAAGAGAGAGGTGGAGAGGGGAGGTTAGGGGGGAAGAGAGAGGTGGAGAGGGGAGGTTAGGGGGGAAGAGAGAGGTGGAGAGGGGGAGGTTAGGGGGGAAGAGAGAGGTGGAGAGGGGAGGTTAGGGGGAAGAGAGAGGTGGAGAGGGGAGGTTAGGGGGAAGAGAGAGGTGGAGAGGGGAGGTTAGGGGGGAAGAGAGAGGTGGAGAGGGGGGGGGGGGGGGTTAGGGGGAAGAGAGAGGTGGAGAGGGGGGGTTAGGGGGGAAGAGAGAGGTGGAGAGGGGAGGTTAGGGGGGAAGAGAGAGATGGAGAGGGGAGGTTAGGGGGGAAGAGAGAGGGGGAGGTTAGGGGGGAAGAGAGAGGTGGGGAGGGGAGGTTAGGGGGGAAGAGAGAGGGGGAGGTTAGGGAGGAAGAGAGAGGTGGAGAGGGGGAGGTTAGGGGGGAAGAGAGAGGGGGAGGTTAGGGGGGAAGAGAGAGGTGGAGAGGGGAGGTTAGGGGGGAAGAGAGAGGGGGAGGTTAGGGGGGAAGAGAGAGGTGGGGAGGGGAGGTTAGGGGGGAAGAGAGAGGTGGGGAGGGGGAGGTTAGGGGGGAAGAGAGAGGTGGGGTAGGGGGGTTAGGGGGGAAGAGAGAGGGGGAGGTTAGGGGGGAAGAGAGAGGTGGGGTAGGGGGGTTAGGGGGGAAGAGAGAGGTGGAGATGGGAGGTTAGGGGGGAAGAGAGAGGGGGAGGTTAGGGGGGAAGAGAGAGGGAGAGGTTAGGGGGGAAGAGAGAGGTGGAGAATGGAGGTTAGGGAGGAAGAGAGAGGTGGAGAGGGGGAGGTTAGGGGGGAAGAGAGAGGTGGAGAGGGGAGGTTAGGGGGAAGAGAGAGGTGGAGAGGGGGAGGTTAGGGGGGAAGAGAGAGGTGGAGAGGGGAGGTTAGGGGGGAAGAGAGAGGTGGAGATGGGGAGGTTAGGGGGGAAGAGAGAGGGGAAGAGAGAGGTGGGGAGGGCAGGTTAGGGGGGAGAGAGAGGGGCAGGTTAGGGGGGAAGAGAGAGGTGGAGAGGGGAGGTTAGGGGGGAAGAGAGAGGGGAGGTTAGGGGGGAAGAGAGAGGTGGGGAGGGGAGGTTAGGGGGGAAGAGAGAGGTGGAGAGGGGAGGTTAGGGGAGAAGAGAGAGAGAGGTGGGGAGGGGAGGTTAGGGGGGAAGAGAGAGGTGGGGAGGGGAGGTTAGGGGGGAAGAGAGAGGTGGGGAGGGGAGGTTAGGGGGGAAGAGAGAGAGAGGTGGGGAGGGGAGGTTAGGGGGGAAGAGAGAGGTGGGGAGGGGAGGTTAGGGGGGAAGAGAGAGGTGGGGAGGGGAGGTTAGGGGGGAAGAGAGAGGTGGGGAGGTTAGGGGGGAAGAGAGAGGGGGAGAGGGGAGGTTAGGGGGGAAGAGAGAGGGGGAGAGGGGAGGTTAGGGGAGAAGAGAGAGGGGAAGAGAGAGGGGGAGGTTAGTGGGGAAGAGAGAGGTGGGGAGGGAAGGTTAGGGGGGAAGAGAGAGGGGAAGAGAGAGGGGGAGAGGGGAGGTTAGGGGGGAAGAGAGAGGTGGGGAGGGGAGGTTAGGGGGGAAGAGAGAGGTGGAGAGGGGGGGGGTTAAGGGGGAAGAGAGAGGTGGGGTAGGGGGGTTAGGGGGGAAGAGAGAGGTTGGGAGGGGGGGGGGGTTAGGATGACGCGCTGGAGGGCATTATTATCATTATTATTGTTGTTGCTGCTGTTGTTGTTGTAAAACATGTGCCCATTTGAGAGAGAGAGAAGGGGGGGGGGGGGGGGGGAGAGATGGAAAGAGAGAGAGCGAGAGAGAGATGTACAGAAATGACCTGTTTAACAGGGCAGTATTATCATTAGTGTCATTGTTGTTGTTGCTGCTGCTGTTGTAAAACAAGCACCCATTTGAGAGAGAGAGGGGGGGGGGTAAAGAGATGCAAAGAGAGAGAGAGATGGAAAGAGAGAGAGAGAGAGAGAGGCAGATGTACACAGCTGACTTGTGTTGTAGGGTCGCCCATCGGCACGATGCGAGCCGAGAACCATGCTGGTGACAAGCTGGCCCTCACCCTGGAGGAGGAGTATGAAGACGATGTAAGACCTGCGTCTGTTCGACAGAATAGAACAGAATAAGACCAGCGTCTGTTCGGCAGAATAAAATAGAATAAGACCTGCGTCTGTTCGGCAGAATAGAACAGAATAAGACCAGTGTCTGTTCGGCAGAATAGAATAGAATAAGACCTGAGTGGAACAGAACAGAATAGATTAAGACCTGCGTCTGTTCGACAGAATGGAATAGAATAGAACAGAATAAGACCTGCATCTGTTTTACAGAATGGAATGGAAAAGAATAGAATAAGACCTGCGTCTGTTCGACAAAATGGAATAGAATAGAATGGAACAGAAAAGAATAAGACCTGCGTCTCTTCGACAGAATAGAATGGAATAGAAAAGAATAGAATAAGACCTGCGTCTGTTCGACAAAATGGAATAGAACAGAATGGAATAGAAAAGAAAAGAATAAGACCTGCGTCTCTTCGACAGAATAGAATGGAATAGAAAAGAATAGAATAAGACCTGCGTCTGTTCGACAAAATGGAATAGAATAGAATGGAACAGAAAAGAATAAGACCTGCGTCTGTTCGACAGAATAGAATGGAATAGAAAAGAATAAGACCTGCGTCTGTTCGACAGAATGGGATAGAATAGAACAGAATAAGATAGAATAAGGCCTGCGTCTGTTCGACAGAATAGAATGAAACATAACAGAACGGAATATCTTATTGTCGCGAAACCTTAAGGGTTTATAAGACACAATCAAAGCATAAACACGAGTCTCTGTCTCTGTCTACCTGTTTGTATGTCTGTCTGTCTCGCTGTGTCTGCCTCTCTCTCTCTCTCTCTCTCTCTCTCTCTCGCCCTCTCTCTCTTCCTCTCTCCCCTTCACCTCTCTCCCTCCCCCTCTCTTTCTCCCTTCTCTCCCCCGCCCCTATCTCTCTCTTTCTCCCATCATCTCTCTCTCTCTCTTTCTCTCTTTTAATCTTCATCTTTGAAATTAAATACAATGAAATGCAGTAGGATACAATACAGTACAATACAATACAGTACAATACAATACAGTACAATACAATACAGTACAATACAGTACAATACAATACAATACAGTACAGTACAGTACAGCACAGTACAATACAATACAATACAGTACAATACAGTACAATACAATACAGTACAATACAGTACAATACAATACAGTAGAATACAATACAATACAATACAGTACAGTACAATACAATACAATACAGTACAATACAGTACAATACAATACAGTACAATACAGTGCAATACAATACAATACAGTACAGTACAGTACAGTACAGTACAATACAATACAATACAGTACAGTACAATACAATACAGTACAGTACAATACAATACAATACAGTACAGTACAATACAATACAATACAGTACAGTACAATACAATACAATACAGTACAGTACAATACAATACAGTACAGTACAATACAATACAATACAATACAGTACAGTACAATACAATACAATACAGTACAGTACAATACAATACAATACAGTACAGTACAGTACAATACAATACAATACAATACAGTACAGTACAATACAATACAGTACAATACAATACAATACAATACAGTACAATACAATACAATACAATACAGTACAGTACAGTACAATACAATACAATACAGTACAATACAATACAATACAATACAGTACAGTACAGTACAATACAATACAATACAGTACAGTACAATACAATACAATACAGTACATTACAATACAATACAATACAGTACAGTACAGTACAATACAATACAGTACAGTACCGCACAGCACATCCGTTCAAATCAAACGGTTCACAAATAAAACACAGGAATAATGAAACGAATCAGTGAGTACACTCCACCACAACACAATACGATATGATACGATTCGATACGATACCTTTCACTACAATACAATGCAAGACAATACGTCACTGCAGGCTAGGACACGACATGACACGACATGGCATGACACCACACCACACAACACAACACGAAACGACACAATGAAATACAGTATCAGTTATCATATCTACGGTTGATCATGAAAGAAATACAATATCAGTTATCATATCTACGGTTGATCATGAAAGAAATATGATATCAGTTATCTGTGGTTGAGCATGAAAGAAATACATTATCAGTTACGATACCCATAGTTGATCATGAAAGAAATACAATGTCAGTTATCATATCTATGGTTGATCATGAAAAAAATACAATATCAGTTATCATATCTATGGTTGATCATGAAAGAAATACAATATCAGTTATCATATCTATGGTTGATCATGAAAGAAATAGTATATCAGTTGTCATGTCAGTGGTTGATCATGAAAGAAATACAATATCAGTTGTCATATATATGGTTGATCATGAAAGAAATACAATATCAGTTATCTGTGGTTGATCATGAAATAAATACAACATTAGTTACCTCACCTGTGGTTGATGTAATCATGATTGAAATACAATATCAGTTGTCATATCTATAGTTGATCATGAAATGCAATATCAGTTATATGTGGTTAATCATGAAATAAATGCAATATCAGTTATCATATCTGTGGTTAATCATGAATGACATGCAATATCAGTTATCTGTGGTTGATCATTAAAGAAATACGTTATCGGGTGTCATAACTTTGGTTGGTTATGAAGAAATACAGTATCAGTTACCATGTCTGTGGTTGATGGATAAAATACAATATCAGTTGTCATATATATGGTTGATCATCAAAGAAATAAATATCAGTTACCATACCTGTGGTTGATTTAATCATGAATGAAATACAATACCAGTTATCATATCTATGGTTGATCGTGAAAGAAATACAATATCAGTTATCTCTGGCTGATCATGAAAGAAATACAAAATCAGTTATCATATCTGTGGTTGAAAATGAATGAAATACCACATCATATCTTTGGCTGACCATCCAAGAACCCTCTGGGAGGACCCTTCGGCCAGCTGGGCCCCTTCAGCCAGCTGCTGTTCCAAGGCAACCCCTTCCAGAGACGCCTTCCGGGCTCCAGAGGAACTCGGCGAACCAAAGTGCGGGTCCGAGGGTACTTTATCAAAGCTGGTGCCAAAACTGGCATCACCAGTCAGGGCTCTCTGCACGTGAGTAGTGCTCACTGAGTTGAGTCAATATCTCCTCTCCTAAGCTGACAATTTATTTATTTTATTTTATTTTATTTTTTTACGCTTATAGTTGACTTCATCAAGTTTTTGTGTCTTATACATATTAATATTAGTAGTAGTAGTTCTGGGTGTTTTTGTTATTGTTTTTTTTTAATATGTATTTACCCTTTTTTTTCTTTTTCTTTTTCAAGGCCTGACTAAACGCGTTGGGTTACGCTGCTGGTCAGGCATCTGCTTGGCAGATGTGGTGTAGCACATATGGATTTGTCCGAAAGCAGTGACGTCTCCTTGAGCTACTGAAACTGAAACTGAAGCTGAAACTGATCTCCTCTCCTCTCTTGTTCGTGTATATGTGATATGAATGCAATGCAGCGTGATGCCAAAGACTACGTATCAGAATAAACATAGGTCAAGTCTGTTGCGGGTATTCTGTTATGATATAATCCCATTATTGATGATAAAAAGAAAGCAAGGAAGGCTCCCCCCAAGAACGCTTTAACTCTCTCCATACGAACGGCGAAAGAGACGACGTTAACAGCGTTTCACCCCAATTACCACCATCAAAATATTGCAAGCGGAAGGCTCTTATACTGAAGAGGTGAATGTTGACAAAGAATACCACAACTCTGACGACAGAAGCTAAAGGTTGGGTCATTGAGACACCCACTGGACATCCGAGGGGTCTATGTAGAGAAGAAGAGAGGGCTGGCCGTACTGAGTGAGTTAAACACTGCGTAAAGGCCAACGTTGCGCATGGTGGAATCCATACAAAACATTTCGCGGAGCGTCCACAGCTTAGGACCGGTTTATATGCTCAGACAAAACGAGCACACGACAAGTTTGAGAAGAGGAAGGCAGCAGCAGCAGCAGCAATGTCCAGAGCCAGAACAGTTCCCTGCCCTCACTGCCGTGCGTACGCCCATGTAGATCCGAACTAGGGCATCATAGCCACATGCGAGTCCACACCACACCAAACGAGAAGAAGAAGCACATACACGTCATCGTCGGATGCGACAGACTGCCAAAAGACTGATGACTGAACGGTTGAGGACAGCAACAACAGGAGATGATTTTCTTCATTCTGTGATGACAAGACCAAGTTTGAAAAAAAAGGACACACACACACACACACACACACACACACACGCAAACACACACACACAAACACGCACACACACACACACACACACACACACACACACACACACACACACACACACACACACACACACACACACACATTCAAAACAGAGAAGAGAGAAATTAACGAAGGGAAGACTATAATCTAAAATCAGCCCACTGGGAAAACTGAATGCTTCGTTCACCCTCACACACCTCCCGTAGAGATACCATTTGCCGTCCCATCCTGGAGGAAAGCATTGAGTTTTGTTGGCCATGTCTGGACACGTTGCTAGGAGCAGGAGCCCCATACATTACATTGAATTGCTTTTATTAGATTACATTACATTACGCTGCATTACAGAAAGATTTGAACAGCTTTCATAACATTCACAACATAACATTACCTTGCATTACATAAACAAACACAAAATCCTAACACGAAACGTGCCACATCAGCGACAGTTGTATGATAAGCGTTAATTTCAGCTAAAAAGATCTGATTTTTGAAGGTGGGTGGAGACGGAAATTCTCAAATATTCATTCATCGATAAGTAATACAGAGTTAGCAATACTGGCAACAACAACAATACAGATTAAATTTGCAGATGCCAGCCTTATCAGTATCAGATTGCTATCATGCCTTCATCACCACCGTCATAGTAATCACCATTATCGTCATCATAGAAATGGTAGTATACTAAACTTCTGCTGGTATCAAAATTGCACGTTGAATGTCTTGAAATTGTGTTTTACAGTTTTAAACGGTATACGAGGCAGACCTCTCTCAGTTCATCCCCTTATTTGTAGTGAAGGGGGCGGGGCATGACAGAGTCTGAAGTTGCTAAATTCTTCCATCTTTTGTATTTCTTGTATTGTATTGTATTGTATTGTATTGTATTACCACTTTTTATTTCACAACAGATTTCTCTGAGTGAAAATCGGGCTGCTCTGCTCATGGAGAGCGCGTCGCTACACTGAGAGCGCCACCCTTTTCTTTTCTGACCTGCAATTTTATTTGTGTTTTCGGCCTATCCAAGTAGATTTTTTTTACTACAGAATTTTGCCAGGGACAACCCTTTTGTTGCCGTGGGTTCTTTTACATGCGCTAAGTGCATGCTGCACACGAGACCTCCGAATGACCAGGCGCATGCAAGAATACACCCATTATACACTGCGATATATATATATATATATATATATATATATATATATATATATATATATATATATATATATATATATATATACGAGGGTCATTCAATAAATAAGGTGAATTTTTCGGTATAAGAACTTCTAATACAGATAGAAGCTTACTTTTTTTCTTTTTTTTTTTCAACGTAGTCTCCCAGCACTGTCACACACTTTTCCCATCTGTGCACAAGCTTCCGTATTCCCTCAGCGTAAAAATCTTTGGACTGATGTCTCAGCCAGTCGCTCCAGGCCTTCCAGGCCTGTCTTCATCCTCAACACTGCTCCGTCCTTCTTTAAACAATTTAGCCCACTTGTAGACATTTTTTCGGCTGAAACATGTGGCACCATACACAGTTGACATTCTCCTATGAATTTCAACTGGTTTGCACCCTTCAGCAACCAAAAACTTGATAACTGACCGCTGTTCAATCCTGGAGCATGCTTCTTGGTCGGCCATCTTTGTTAATCGCCAAAACTCTGAAAGTTTTTTTTAATCTGCAAAATAAATTAAATCCATGTGAAAAAGAAGTAAAACAAACAAAAAAAGAAAAGAAAAAAAAGTAAGCTTCTATCTGTATTAGAAGTCCTTATAACCGAAAAATTCACCTTATTTATTGAATGACCCTCGTATATCTATCTATCTATCTATCTATCTATCTATATATATATATATATATATATATATATATATATGTCTTTGTTTTTTGTTTTTTTTGTTTTTTCAAGTTTAGATACAAATTCGCTATTACTAAAAAAAAAGTGTGGATATCTTTCCCATGTTCTGAAGGTAAAAAAACTTTTATCAACTCATGGAGCGAACGTGGCTTTTTCTTCTTCTTCTTTTTCTCTCTCTTTCTTTCCTTTCTTTTTCTTTCTTTTTCTTTTTGTTCCCCAGGGTACTTTTGCCATAGTGGTCATGACTAACGGCAACATCGCCGGGTCCTGCGTCGGCACGGGCACCCCCTACACTCCCAGAAGGAACCGCATAGGCCCCTTCGGCTCCGCTGGACCTTACGGGTCCCTGTTCGCTCCCTACCTCGGACAGCAAGGCCCCTTCTCTCAGCTGTCCGGCATCTCCAACACAGGGTAAGATCACGTCAGATGTAAGGGATGTCTTCCCTGGGGAGGGCGAGGGGGAGGGGAGAGGGGGGAGGGAGGGGGAGGTCCGGGAGGCGGGGGGGCGGGGGGGGGGGAGGGAGGGGTTGGGGGCTTCGAACAAGGGATGGTGTAGTGTAGTAGTGTAGTAAGCGATTGAGAAGTGTTGTAGGTGGGGGGGAGTGAGAAGTGGGGGAATAAGGGTGGGGGTGGATCGTAGAAGAGAGAAAGAGACAAGACAAGACAAGACAAGACAAAAATTTTAATTTTCGAGGATAATTGATAAGCACTGGCGCTTTTTTTTTAATTTTTTTTTTTTTTTTTATATATATATACATCTAGTCCCCGCCCTGAAACAGGGTCTACACTACACAATGCTATATGTATGTCATAGCATGCACTACATGATACTTCATAAAGTCATAACATGCGTATACAATACTACATAAAGGCAAAAGCATGGTAATAACACACACACACACACACACACACACACACACTAATATATATATACACACACACACACGCACAGACACAAGCATGGTGTCAATAAGATACACGGGAGAAAAGAAAAATAAAACATGGAGAACACACACACACACACACACACACACACACACACACACACACACATATGAGCATACATTGTGTATATCATAAAATACTATACAAATGTGAATATGAAACAGTGAGAGAGAGAGAGAGAGAGAGAGAGAGAGAGAGAGAGTGTCTTTGTCTGTGTCTGTGTCTGTATGCACACGCAGCACACCACAATACTGACATGACTGAACAGCTCAAGAGCCACAAGTGACAACGCGTATTGTAGACTCCCACACTCTGTGTGCAGAGCCGCCTATGTGTCGACGCCTCTTCAGGCCAAGGCCGGCACTGCCTCCATTGACGGCACGATCAAGGCAAACATGGCAGAACTCTACGGGCGCTCCCTATGTGTTAGTGGTATTTCTGCTGTCGTCTCTGCGCTTTATATTCTGAGTCGCCACAATCAACAATTCATTTTTTTTTTTTTTTTAAATAAAAGTATTATTTATTTATTTATTTATGTACGCTTATAGTTGACTTCATCAAGTTTTTGCGCCTTATACATATTATTATTAGTAGCAGTAGTTCTCTTTTTTTTTTTAATGTATTTATCTATTATTTATTCACCCTTTTTTTTCTTTTTTCTTTTTTTTTCTCAAGGCCTGACTAAGCGCGTTGGGTTACGCTGCTGGTCAGGCATCTGCTTGGCAGATGTGGTGTAGCGTATATGGATTTGTCCGAACGCAGTGACGCCTCCTTGAGCTACTGAAACTGGAACTAAAACTTTCTCTTGTTGTTGTTGTTGTTGTTGTTATTTTGTGTTGTGGTTGTTGTGATTATCATTGTTAATACTGTTCTTGTTATCGTTGTTCTTGTTCTTCTTGTCATTCTTCATCGTCTTCTTCTTCCCTTCTTATCTCTCTCTCTCTTTCTCTCTCTCACTCTGTGTCTCTGTCTCTGTCTCCCTCTCTCTCTCTCTCTCTCTCTCTCTCTCTCTCAATTGATATAATATAATGGTATGAAATAATATGCAAGCGGGTTATTGACTCAGTGTGATTTGAAATTGTATATGAAAAATGTCCAGATTTCGCCTGCCTGGAATTGTCAATATTGATTGCTGATATTTCAATTTAGTATGTTAGTAACAAGCCTTGTACGTGTGTATTGATATATGTATAAGTGTGTGGAGTATAAAATAGGATGAGAGGACGAGAGGAGGAGAGGGATGCGAGGATAGGGGGATGGGAGGAAGGGCAGTGTGATGAGTGAGCGAGAGATATGCATGATGTGTATATGTGCCTACGACCAAAGTACATTCATACCATTCCGAATCTCTCTCTCTGTCTGTCTGTCTCTGTCTGTCTGTCTGTCTGTCTGTCTGTCTCTCTCTCTCTCCTGTCCTCTCCGTCATTTTTTATTCAAGTCCCTCTGTCAGGCTTGTAAAAAAACAAAAAACCCCAAAAAACAAACAAACAAAAAAACAACAACAACAAAACCCCCACAAAAGTCTGGCCTTTAACCCTTTCACCGCCAAGCTCACATTTATGCACAGGCGTGGTAGAGGACCCATGTCACTGAAAGGTGACCATTCATTGGTCTGTTATCCATGAACCTACTGCTCTTAATGTTCGGTGGTAGGATAGACCATATTTTCTATACATCGCAGGGGGAATCCCCAGCTATTCTTAGAGCCACTGTCTTTTCTGTGTTTATATCACAAGGGCATTTTGTACTCTAAATTGACTGGCGGTGAAAGGATTAAACCCACCTCTATCCAAGACAGCCTCTACCCCCCCAACCCCCCCTTTCCTCCCCCCCCCCCAACCCCCCACCCCCCCCACACCCCCTTTCCCTTCCACTGCCTGCTTTTCTTTGTCTTCAGTTTCTCCAGTTTTAGAGTTATGCATGCGTGTCAATGAATGACTGCTGTGAAAGCGCTTTGGTTTGTCTCTGCACAAGAATCAGCGCTATATATATATATACTCATTATCATTATTATCATTAAATAATGTGCCTTTATAAAGCGCTCACATACTCAGCGGCTCCTGTTTTGTTTTTACAGGTGTGCCCTGACTACAAATGCACGGTGCTATATAAATACTTATTATAATTATTATCATCATCATTATTATTATTATCGTTATTAAATAATGTGCGTTTATAAAGCGTTTACGTACTAAGCGGCTCCTGTTTTTTTGGTTGTTTTTCTATTTTGTTTGTTTGTTTTGGTTTTGGTTTGGTTGGGGTTTTTTTCCAGGTGTGCCCTGACTACAGATGCACAGTGCTATATAAATACTTATTATTATCAGTATCATTATTATTATTATTATTAAATAATGTGCGTTTATAAAGCGCTCACATACTCAGCAGCTCCTGCTTTGTTTTTGTTTTTCAGGTGTGCCCTGACTACAAATGCACGGTGCTATATAAATACTTATTATCATCATCATCATCATTATTATTATCATTATTAAATAATGTGCGTTTATAAAGCGTTTGTGTACTCAGCAATACCCTTTTTTTTTCAAGTGTGCCCTGACTACAAATGCACGGTTCTGTATAAATGCTTATTATTATTATTATTATTATTATTATTATTATTAAATAATGTGCCTTTATAAAACGCTCACATACTCAACGGGTCCTGTTTTGTTTTCACAGGTGTGCCCTGACTACAAATGCACGGTGCTATATAAATACTTATTATATTATCATCATTATCATTATTATTTTCTTCATCATTATCACATAATGTGCGTTTATAAAACGTTCACGTACTCAGCGGCTCCTGCTTTTTTTTTCTTTTTCTTTGTGTGTGTGTGTGTGTGTGTGTGTGTGTGTGTGTGTGTTTGTTTGTTTGTTGTTTCAGGCGTGCCTTGACTACAAATGCATGTTGCTATAGAAATACTTATCATTATCATTATTGAATAATGTGCGTTTATAAAGCGTTTACGTACTCAGCGGCTCCTGTTTTTGGTTGTTGTTGTTGTTGTTGTTGTTTGTTTGTTTGTTTTTTCAGGTGTGCCTTGACTACAAATGCACGGTTCTATATAAATATTATTATCATTGTTATCATTAAATAATGTGCGTTTATAAGGCGCTCACATACTCTACGGCTCCTGTTTTTTTGTGTGTTTTTTTTTTTGGTGTGCTTTTTCAAGTGTGCCCTGACTACAAATGCACGGTGCTGTACAAATACTTACCATGATCATTATCATTATTAACATTATCATTACTGAATAATGTGCGTTTATAAAGCACTCACCGTTCTCAGTGGCTCCTGTCTCTTTTTTTTCAGGTGTGCCCTGACTACAAATGCACGGTGCTATATAAATACTTATTATCATCATTATTATTATCGTTATTAAATAATTTGCGTTTATAAAGCACTCACTGTACTCAGCGTTTGGTTTGGTTTTTTTTTTAAGGTGTGCCCTGACTACAAATGCACGGTGAAGTCAGACATGTGCGGTGCCATTGTCAGGGACATGATGTCAGTCGAAGACTTCATCCAGTACAAGAAGCACCTGCGGGCTACCAGTACGGTGCCACAGCCCAGCAGCTTTCTGGACCTCTATGACGACGGCGACAACGGCCACACTCTTTCTGGTGGTGGTGGTGGTGGTGGTGCTTTTGGTGGCATTACTGGCATCAGTGGCGCCGGTGGTGCTGGTGGTGGTGGTGGTGGTGGTGGAGCGAATCTGCTGTCTGGATCCTCTACCGACCTCTTCTAGAACTGAGCCGTATCTCAGTACGACAGCTGACCTCTTCTAGAGCTGATGCTCTTTTTTCTTCTTCTTCTTCTTCTCCCCCCGATCCCCCCGCCACCCCATACACCCCCAGGATCCGTACAAAACCAGAGTCTATTGCTTCGATAGCTGACCTCTTCTAGAACTGATGCTTTTTTTTCTCCTTTTTTTTTTTTTTTTTGTTTTTTTTGTTTTTGTTACGGTTTTTTTTTGTTAGTTTTTTTTTTCCCAGGGTCCGTACAAAACCAGTGTCTTTTGTCATGACTGACAAAATAAAGGTCAACAGAAAACGATCGCCGCTGGCATCTCATCACGACTGGTCTTTGATCTTGTCAGTGGAGTAAACGTGTGTGGGTGCTCGTAAACAAAACAGATGATGATGAAACAAACGAACAAACAGACAAACAGACAGACAGACAAATAAACAAATTAACAAACAAAAATAGGAAGAAACAATAACTGAATAAACAACAAAAATCTAAATTAATTTTCAAAAATATAATGATATATGAAATGATCAGCCAATCAAAGAAAACAGGACCACGGAAACCAAAGTGCTGACACACACACACACACACACACACACACACACACACACACACACACACACGTTTATTGCTTATACAAAATTTAACAATAACCCGAAATACCGCCCGCCCCCCCCCACCCCCCGCCCCACCCCCACCCCCCAAAAAAAAATCAACAACGTAAAAGGAGTCAGACCAAAAAACAATCAAAACAAGTGACCAAGAAAAACAACAACAGCTACACACCAAACTGGGCAAAAAACAAACAAACAAACCAAAAAAACAAAACAAAACACACACACACAAAAAAAACAACAACCAAAAACACGATCATGACAGCAAAACAATCCAAGATACAGTAAAAAAAAAAAAAATAAAATAATAATAAAAAATAACAAAATAACACGGTAATAATAAACAACGAAGCTTCCCCGTATCAACTTAAAAATGAGGATGAAATCCCCGTACTAGTCAGTTAGGGATCGAGTTGAAACCCTATCAGAGACATATCACCGTGGGATCTTTGTATTAGTGCATTGTATAGTATTGTATCACTCTTTTTGTCACAACGAATTTATCTGTGTGAAATTCGGGCTGCTCTCCCCAGGGAGAGTACGTCGCTACACTGAGAGCGCCACCCTTTGTTGTATTTTTTTTTCTGCCTGCAATTTTATTTGTTTTCCTATCCAAGTGGATTTTTCTACAGAATTTTGCCAGGGACAACCCTTTTGTTACCGCGGGTTCTTTTACGTGCGCTAAATGCATGCTGTATACAGGACCTCGGTTTATCGTGTCATCCGAAGGACTAGCTTCCAGACCACCACTTGAGGTCTAGTGGAAGGGGAGAAAATACTGGCGACTGCCGGTTCCATCTGCTACTGAAAAAAAAACCCCCCAAAAAAACCACCACCACCACCAACAACAACAACAAAAAACCAAACAAAATCAGACAAAAAACCGTTAAAGTTCTCACAGCATTCCACAGCCATCAGTCGGGGAAGCGAATTTACACCCCCTGCGTCTGGGG
Organism: Babylonia areolata; assembly: GCF_041734735.1. Lineage (NCBI taxonomy): Eukaryota > Metazoa > Mollusca > Gastropoda > Neogastropoda > Buccinidae > Babylonia > Babylonia areolata. The sequence continues at coordinate 9,768,985 of NC_134895.1, forward strand.
CTCGGCATAGGAAGACGGTGCCCAATCCTTTCCTTCCGAGGTTTTGACTGACCTTCCCCAACCGAAGTCAGATAGGTACTGTACCCATCCAAACCAGCCTGGATGTCCCGAGTGGGACAAACGGAGCAAAGTGTGTTTCTCAAGGATACAGCACCATGCTGAAACGGGTGTTCGAACCCTGAACACGGGTGAACACTGACTGGATCAGAAGTCCCCGCGTCTTAACTGACTCTATGCCGCGTCGGGTTCCGATACTTAGCCAGATTTAATTAAAATGTGCTACGGATTCATATGGGAAGACCGGAACCACACAGCTGAGTGCCATACACTTCTTTTAACTCATTCAGTACGGCCAGTCCTCTCTTCTCCTCTACACAGATCCCTCGGATGTCCAGTGGGTGTCTGAATGACCCAACCTTTAGCTTCCGTCGTCAGAATTGTGGTATTCTTTGTCAACATTCACCTCTTCAGTATAAGAGCCTTCCGCTTGCAATATTTTGATGGTGGTAATTGGGGTGAAACGCTGTTAACGTCGTCTCTTACGCCGTTCGTATGGAGAGAGATAAAGAACTGTGCTCACATGTGGTGTGATGGCCTAGAGGTAACGCGTCCGCCTAGGAAGCGAGAAAATCTGAGCGAGCTGGTTCGAATCACGGCCCAGCCGCCGATATTTTCTCCCCCTCCACTGGACCTTGAGTGGTGGTCTGGAAGCTAGTCATGCGGATGAGACGATAAACCGAGGTCCCGTGTGCAGCATGCACTTAGCGTACGTAAAAGAACCCACGGCAACAAAACGGTTGTTCCTGGCAAAATTCTGTAGAAAAACCCACTTCGATAGGAAAAACAAATAAAACTGTACGCAGGAAAAAATACAAAAAAAAAAAAAGAAAAGAAAAAAGAAAAAAGGGTGTTGCTGTTGTGTAGCGACGCACTCTCCCTGGGGAGAGCAGCCCGAATATCACACAGAGAAATCTGTTGTGATAAAAAGAAATACAAATACAATTACAGCTCAACAAAAATATCTGTATCTCTGGTTCTGTCTTAACTGTGTTGTCCTTCACTCCACAACTTTTCACGGTGATCTCAGTTTTGATGCCCCCTCCACTTCATGACTGCACGGAGTTTCCGTATTAAAAAAAAAAAAAAAAAAAAGAAAGAAAGAAAAGAAAGAAAAGAAAAAAAAACAAAAACAAAACAAACCCAACCAAACAAACAAAAAAACCACACCTTCAGTTCTGCAGATTCAAT
>NC_134895.1:9775232-9817732 GCF_041734735.1 Babylonia areolata
GTGTAATGCACTAAACATCAGGGTTGACTGAAAAACAGGTTGTTTTTCTACACACACAAAGAGAACACAGTATGTTCTGGGATCATCTGGGGTCACGGTATTACAGGTACATATACTCTTTTTCTGTGGGAGTGCAAAACAAGCAACTCCTCGTGAAAATCACTTATCAACGATGCTTAAAAATAAATAGATAAATAAATAGATAAATAGATAAACAAATAAATAGATAAAGGTGGTAAGGGAAGAAAGGAGATTTGAATTCTTCAAAGACACCAAAAGGGGCCCGTTCGATTTCGAAGGGAGAGCATCACTTCTTATTCATATCATGACTCGAGTTTCGTCCCCTGTGGACTCGTCTGGAAAACCGCCCTGGTCCACTGACATGATCAAGAGACACCGATAGTGGTGTTTTCTGGGGAGAAATATCACGATCCAGTGGCTTCCCTAAAATGTGAAAAGAAAAGTATGAAGAAAACAAAACTTACAGCTGTTTGGTTTCTAAAAAAATTACTGAATGGTCCTTACATGATCCGGCGCGCCGGAGAGCCTGTGAGAAGGGTGTATGTGTGTGTGTGTGGAGGGGGGGACGAGGGGGGGGGGGGTGGGGGGGGGGGCAGAGGGGGGGGGGGGGTGACCGGGGGAGGAGGAGGGGTGGAGGGGGGCAGTTGAATGAATGTGAGGGGTGGCGTGGGGTGAGTGAGGTGCCGGGGTGCGGCCGAGGGGAGGTAGCCGTGGTTGACTGAATTGAATGAATCTTATTTTCTAAGCAGGTAAAAGAGTAAGCAAGACTACTGATGCTTTTTTTTTTTTTTTTTCCCATCCAGACCTCAAAAAGTGGAACATATGCCTTTTTTCCCCTTTTCTTCAGTCAAACGGAAGCCGGAAGAATTTGAAAAGAAGGAGAAGATCAACGGAACACTGAGAACAGAGACACTGCACTGACTGGACATTGGACAATTTCATCATAGGCTGAACAAGAGCACACACACACACACACACACACACACACACACAGAGAGAGAGAGAGAGAGAGAGAGAGAGAGACAGAGATTCTTCAGTGACACAGAACTGTATTCACATTACACCGGCCGTAAACGTCGCACCGATGGCAGCAACTGAAGCTAACACAATACCTGCTCAGTTATATATATATATACATATATATTTTTTTTTTAACCATTTTTTGTTTGTTTTTTGTTTGTTTATTTATTTATTTTTTTTATATATATAGGCTACATTTCAGACAGATCGTGTCACTGATAAACAGCCAACATAGCACTTTTAGCATGGCAATCACATCACACTTTATACTTAAAATTATGATCTATTTTCTGATCATTACACATTTTACAAAGAAAATTACCATTTTCACAATGGAAATCTTAACGTAGATCCTTTGAAACACGTACGTAATTCGTCATTGACGGCATACCGTAAGCCGAAGTGCGTTTCGTTCCGCTACTAGTTTTTAAATATCTTATATTGAGCACTGTCTTTGTTTATTTATTTCATTCTATTTTTGAAATTCGTCATAACAAATATCATATCTTCTTACATAATTTGAGCTAATATTATTTGGAAATTAAACCCGACTTTATAACTTTAAAATTGTGTATTTTTTATTATTTCATATTAATTTTTCCGAACATTGTGACGACAATTTTCCGTTCTAATAAAGTCCGCGCCAGTGCGTGTGATTCACATTCAACATCGCTGCTTATTGTTGTCATTATCAATGGCGATGGTGTGATTTGTACTTTGCTGTATCACGAACAAGTCTTTTGTGTAATAGTTTCACTCCACAAAGTGTGTATTTCAGATTGCCGACTGTTGTGTGATGCATGAATTCAGCAGTTGACCGGTAGCAAGAAAAGTGGACAATCATTCCCGCCGCATTACCAACACAAGCAAAGATGGCGTCGATGTTCGACAACGTGCTCCTTTCTTCCTTCGCAGACAATGGACAATTCGAGAAAGCAGAAATTGACACACCACGACGGCTCCAGCTTTCCGTGAAAGACACTGATGTGCTTGTAGATATATTTCGAGGTATGTTTTAATTGTATAAGTTCATGATTTTACACTCATCGTCATGGAACTGACAATGATACTCCAGTGGTCACGGTGGATGGTTACTTGAGGCCTTGTCGTCAACTTGCGCTGTTAACTTTTGATTTCTCTTTCATTGTTTATTCAAAGACATATTGTGATCAACAAATTTTAACTCTATATGCAAGCAGCTAATGAATCACTCATACGACCCTTTACGACCCAGAGTGTTACCACCAGTCATAACCAAGCTGCATCAATTGGAAGGGGTGCTGTCCCTCAGGCACAAATTTATAGCAGCCGTTCAGTCAGACTCACTAGCTACCAAACTTCACTGTTCACATAAAAGTAACCGACTGAATTATACTGTAGTGATTTTAACACAAGTTGCCGAAGTCTGAAGACAAGTTGAAATTTCAGTGGAAGAAGAACTTCACTGTTCACATAAGTATAGTAATTTTAGCACAACTTGCAGAAGTCTCAAGGCAAGGGATGCAATAGTTTACTTGTAAGTTCAAATTAACAGAAATAGTTAAATGTCAGCCTCTGTCGAAGTTAAAGGTTGTGGGCAATCTTCTTGGTGCAAATGTATGTCACTTTGTCCAGTTTGCTAATTCCATTTCATCACTTTCCCAAGAATTATCCAATGAATTTTAAGTCAGTTTTTCTGTCTTGATATGGGTCAAATTTCTTTCAAGATTCCATGAAAATTTCACTGAGCACTTACTGTTCAGTAAGCTTTTGACTTTTTAACGTACTGATGTGGTAAACCGGATTTTTAAAAAAGCACGCTGATCGTTGGATTTTTGGAGTGAAATTTCACAAGCCAACCAGGAAGAAAGTTTAAGTTCTACTTCTGGTTACCTTCCATATCTTATTATCTAGCAGTTTAATGCATGTAATGATGAGCTGGCAAATGGGTTTAAGTAAATGGGTTTCTTTGCTTGCCTGCTAGGCGGAGGATGGTGATTTGTGGCATGTGCCTCTTAGTTGGGCGTAGGGTAGAATGAGTTAATGCAAAGACTCAGACTAGTGTGAGTGTGTTTTGATGGACACAATCTAAAGAGTGAAGTTAAGGCTGGCGCTAGGCATCGATCCTTGATCGGTGGGCTGCGAGCAGCTCCATATTGATCCCAAATAATTTCCGGATGTAACATCCAATTCTTGTTCAAAGAAAATCTACGCATAGCCCTACTTGAAGTACTTCAGCTCTGGTGTTTCAGGGAAATATTTGTATTTATATTTGTATTTCATTTAATCACAACAGATTTCTCTGTGTGAAATTTGGGCTGTTCTCCCCGGGGAGAGCGCATCGCTAAACTACAACGCCACCCATCTTTTGTATTTTTTCCTGTGTACAGTTTTATTTGTTTTTCTTATCTAAGTGGATTTTTCTACAGAATTTTGCCAGGAACAACCCTTTTGTTGTCATGGGTTCTTTTATGTGCGCTAAGTGCATGCTGCGCACGGGACCTCGGTTTATCATCTCATCCAAATGACTAGCGTCCAGACCACCACTCAAGGTCTAGTGGAGGGGGAGAAAATATCGGCAGCTGAGCCTGATTCGAACCAGAGCACTCAGATTTTCTCGCTTCCTAGGCGGACGCATTACGTCTAGGCCATCACTCCACATACAGGCCTTTCTGGATTCTTGAGTTCACTTTAGCCTCTCTGGCATGAACTTTTTACCAGTGGCTGATAGAACTGGACTGTGTAAGTCTAAAGCGAGACAGAAATCCTACCAGGAATCAGATCCTTTAACCACAGTGTGACAGACAGGTCACCCCCAGCACCTCCTTCTGTTTCCATATTTGCCAGATCTCCTACCGAAATTTCCATCGAAATCCCACTAATTTTTGTATCACCGACAAACTCGCACCAAAATTACCGGATGTAATGATTACCGGATGTAGTGTTTTTTGGTCATTCAGTGACTAGTTCTGGTCGGGACCTCAGTGAAGCACTGAGCTTTGTAATACAATTACAAATTGTATTGATTGAGGATCAACACCCAGCTACTATGAAAAGACAACCTTTCACTTTGTTAAAGGTGACATATTGGCCATCTGTCATATATTTCAGATGAATTGAGTTCCTATTTTACACAAGATAGACTGATGATGGTCATTGTCACTATTGTCCGTCAGGTCTGGGTGTTGTCATGTTAAGTATTCAGTTATAATTTTAAAAACAAAACAAAAAATGTTAAGTATTCAGTTATAATTTTAAAAACAAAACAAAAAACAACCACAAAACACTGACATGGATTACCAGATTTTAAATTTTATCTGTGTACTCATCTTTTGCATGCTAGTTATAGATTGGAATACACATGTAGGGGGGTTTGGGTGCTTGCAAATTTATATACTTAATCAAGTCAATAATGATGATGTTCTTAGCAGCGAGATCACAGACAGGGAAAATGTTCACACTTCACCATCCAGGTACACATAAACTGAGGATTAAACTCTGGATCTTAGGACTAGAATCTAACACTAGTCTAACCATTTTGCACCATATGTCATTGTCTATAACAATTATATTACTTCAAATGGAAGTTTAGGGATGTTTGATCAGACTATCCAATGACAGCGCACTCAATAACTTTGCAAATGTGCAAGAGCAAAGCAACGTCAGAAGATGTCAAGTGTACAAGTCTACAACTGAATATTGTGAATTTGAATGATAATCTGTATCTTCTTTATGAAGTTGAGAACCGCGAAAAGTGTACATTTGTTTATTTGAAATTGTCATCACAAAGAAACATATTATGCATTTTTATAAACAAAAATAACAACTAAAATTAAACAAATTTAATTTGAAGCAAACAAACAAAAAGTTAATAGGTCATTGTATTATAATATAATTTTATGAAATTGAAAACATTTTTTTTTCCAACTGATACTGCGATAGTATTACCAGCTTAGTGAGGAAAAGTATGGAAAGTATTAACTGTTGGATCAGACTGACAAACGGTTCAGCGGGACACTTACTGTCTTTGGCAACTGCACCTTCACTGGCTTCATTATTAAAAAAAGATTAATGAGAAAGTGCCATCTGTAGCAACTTCTCACAGAAGTTCTTTATTTAATGTAATCCGATCCCTTTTTTTCTTCTGATGGTGTTAAATAAAATGTTTGTTTGATTCATCAGGGACAGTACATCTACCTCCTGACACGGGGCTGTAGTGATATTATACAGATTAGCTGAATGCTGTTCCCCTGTTGTTTACACCCTGATGACAATGTGACATTTCATAAAATCATTGCTGTCTGATTTCTGTGATTGTATGGTCATGAATGCAAGTAAGTAGACACACTGTTAATATATTTCAAAGCTACTAATAGCTTTTATGTTTCATTGCATATTGTGTTTTTGTGAATTTTATCCAACTCCAAGTGAGCAGCAACATCATTAGTCTGATGTTCCCTGCACATAGGTTAATTAAAAATAACTTCCACATTTATGCATGCACACACGCAGCGTGTACATTGATCTACATGATAGTTTTTTTTTAACACGCATATACACAAACACACACATTCATTCACACACACACACACACTCTCTCTCTCTCTCTCTCTCTCTCTCTCTCACACACACGCAGGAAGATGCACCAGTGGTGTAAAGTTCTCGCACTTATGTCTACTTATCTTATACAGCAAAAATCTTAATTGAACTTGTGACTGGAGTTAGAATTTGGTTTCTTTTACTAGTGGTACACACACAATACTAGTGTTAGTGAAAGTCCATTTTTTAGCTCTCAGTCTCACTGGACATATCAGTATGGTTGGATTTCATTATATTTTCAAAGGAGTGGCATGAGATGTAATCATTAATGCTACTGTGAGGACATTGGCAGTGGAAAACAACAAGCCAGTAACTTAGCTAGCTCATCTCCTCCATGCTGATTGGGATTTAGAGCTTGTTGTAATAGAAAACATGCATACTGACTGTGAGATCCTTTTCATTTGGATATTTTCATTCATCTCAAGGATTGATATGGTATAGATGGGAAAATTTCATTTCTGGAAATGGTATTTTAAATGATCCTTTTGTAGTCCTTTATTTGTTAGGGATCGCTCAGTTAACCCTTTCACTGCCAAACTCGCATTTATGCAGCAGCTAGGTAGAGGACCCATGTCGCTGAAGGGTGACCAGATCATTGGTCTGTAGTGTTATCCATGAACCTACTGCTCTTTAATTATGTTCGGTGATAGGATATGCCATATTTTCTACACAGCACAGGAGGAATTCCCAGCTATTTTATTCACCATATTTTCTGTCACTATAGGGTAGCATAAGGGAATTTAGCACTCTAGATTGACCGGCGGTGGAAGGGATAAGGCTGTCATGAGGTTGTCTTGTCAGCCTCAGCTTTGATCAGTTTGGTAGTTTTTGCTTTCTTTAATCTTAATGTGAATAGCCTGCTAAACTAGTAATTAATTGCTAACCTCTTTCAGTCTTTGGCTCACTTTGTGGATCCTGTCGCTCCAAATGATACTGATTGGACTTCAAGACCTAAGGTGGAAGAAAAACCAACTATACCTTAAATTAAAAAGTTAATTGAATAGGCCGCTGGAGAGTTCTATATTTTCATGGCTTATAGAGACACCTCACATGATCTATGCTTTCAAAGTTGATTGGCTCTCTTAATAGCGAGCAACAAGAGGCAGAACGTGTGAAACAGCAGGCTTTGTTTTTTTGACTTTTCAGTTTTTGTTTCATATTTTGGGGTTTTTTGTGTGCATATGGTGGCACTTCCTTGTACAGAGTTTGGTTGTAGCAATGGAGGTTATCAGCTGAAGAAATAGAAGACAACGCGTTTGCTGCTTTTGCCTTTGTTGATCACCTTTGGTGTTGCTTGCGATTTCAAGTGAAAGTTAGATGCACATGTGCAAGATCCAATATGGCATCGGAACTCTCCAGTGGTCAGTTGATGAAAGGGTGCAGATCTTTTTTTCCCTTCCTCATGATATTAATGTCTACATAAAATTAATGATGGACATCTTTGATACATATGACACATGATTTGTATTTTGTCTCTCTGGTCATTTTGGAATGAAAGTAATAAAACATTGTTTAATGTGTAGGAGAGGAGAAAGAAGAGACACTGGTTGTGAATTCTGCGACTGAAGTAGCTCGATGTGGCAAACAGAGCATGGTCCTCACCAATGAGACGGATACCTTTCTCTTCAAGTTTCCAAGTATCCATGGTAAGTCACAGATCAGCACTCAAACTGTATATATATATATTTGAATTGGGACTGGGGCTTTCGTTTTTGGTGGTGCCTTCATTTGTTCATCAATTTAAGCATGCAAGCAATCAGTTGAGTGGATTGAATCATATAAAATAAGTGGTGTTTTGCATGTCAGTTGTTACATGTATGGCAAAGCTTGTGTACCACAGTATACTTACTAACACAGTGTTGCATTGAATTATGGTAATTGGTATACATGCAAGGATTCAATGGAAAAAGATCTACGGATTGAATGAAAGCTAATGATAGCATTATAATCATACAGTAAAAGTGTCACCATTTGTGTTTAAACTGAAATTTTTTTTTTCTTCAAATACTTATTTCATGATTCATGTGATTTTTTTTTCTTTTAATTTCTGATCCACTTTTATTGCTTTGTCTTTTAGTACTGAAGTCCTTCCAGGGAACAATGCAAGAGCTCCGAGATAAAACAAAATCTGTCTTCTCCAGCAGGACAGATGAGTCCTCTGCTGTGCAGTATTTCCAGGTATAGTATACATTGTTATCTGGTTATGTTTTAGCTTTTCGTTGTATCTAGGAATTTATTACCTTTTCTTTCTGAAATTAAAAAAAACAGTCTGTTAGTTTAGATACAAAGTGTAAAACACAAAATCATTTTGTATATACATCACAAGGATGACTTTTAGTCATTGTTACTAAAAGGGCTTACTAGCACCATCTTTATCCATGACTACTCGCCCTTTGAACATTTTACACTTAACACATTTTTGCTTATGTGGCTGATTCATATTTGGACTTCGGGGCATTATTTTTTGCCTTAGGAACTTTTTGCATTATGAATGTTTTCATCTCAAAGGTAGGAGAGGGAGATTGCAGGAAAGTTCATATGATGAATTTTTTTTTTTGTTTCACTTTTTCAAGTTATTCGTGTCTCTTGCAGTTGCTCTTGTATGAAATTGCACCTGCATCTAGCAAGCAAAGTATAGGCTGAAAAGTATGATTCACAGCCGTAGCATTAGATGATAAGACTTATTAAGATTGAGGGCTTGTTTGTGAATTTACAAATAAAAGGATGAAAAAACAGTTTAGACTCCACCCTGTGACATTTACTCATTTTCAGTTTCTATTTATTCATGCAAATTTTTTTTAATTTACAAGGGTTTTAAGTGCATCTGATCAGTTTAAAAAAAAAAAAATTGATCATCTTTAATATATTGATAAGATTACGAGAATTATTTTGTTGTTATTGAGGGTAGATAATAAAATGTGTTGGAAACTTAACTTGAAACAAGTGCTAATTTCTTATGGTGCTTTCCTTCCTTTAAAATTATTTGATGAAGGTGTGTAACCCAAGATACATAGAGATGTGATGAATATGTGTTTCAGTTCTACGGCTATTTATCTCAACAACAAAACATGATGCAGGACTACATTCGTACCTCGACGTACCAGCGAGCAATGTTGGCCAATGTGACAGACTTTCAGGACAAAGTAAGAAATGATCAATAGTACCTAATATTGTGCTGGCTTTTTCATTACCTATGGTTGTTCACATATCATGTGTACTTGATTGCGCTGGTGTCATGCTGTCCATTGAAATATGAGATGTGTTCCAGCTTGTTTGCATACATGATTGCATTGATCCATGCGTTCCATTAAAATTGATAGAGATTAAAGTTTATTTGTATCTTTTTGTTTTTGCTGTCTCTGTCCCTGTCTCTCTCACTCTTTTCTTTGAAATGAATAAATTATTAAATATGACATGATTCATATGTATAGGGGTTTATGGAGGATTTCCTTTTCACTCACTAAGTTGGGTGCACATGTTTTCATAGGAGTCAAACATTAGTTTGGATATAAATAAACATTTTATGTTGCAGGTTGTTTTGGATGTAGGAGCAGGGTCTGGTATCCTGTCATTTTTCGCTATTCAGGCTGGTGCACGCAAGGTGTATGCTATTGAAGCCAGTAGCATGGCCAAGCATTGTGAGGTGAGTTCTGTTAATATTGTTTTCTGGTTGACTGCCCCCTCTGTCATATAATGAAAGGACATTTGGTACGCCCAATCTAATGACACAAATACCCTGGGCATTTACAGTGAAAAATATAGTGACGTACACTACAAAACACACGAACACACCTGCATGCACAAATCTTCCTGCCTCAACTCCATCCCACAAACCCACACCCACCCCACACGATGTAGACATACACATGTGCAAGCCCATCTTGGCCGCTCAAGGCATGTGAACATGTGTACATTTGAAAATAGTAAAAATAATAGTAGTAAAAATTGACTAAAAGATGAAAGTGAAGACAAGGAGTTATTTGCTGATGAGAATGGCTGGAAATAAATGAGTTTTCAAAGAGGTTTTGAAAGAAGGGCAAGAAACAACATGACGACAGGAAACAGGAGTGAGTTCTGCAGAAGAAGCCTGGAAAGAGAAAATGCTCTTTCCATATGATCTGGTTCTGTAGGAGGGAATTTTTGAGAGACGGTCATCAGGTGATGACAGGAGCTGGTGAGATGGAGAGAAGTAATGCAGAAGCTCAGAAAAATAAGAAGCCATACCATTCATAAGTTTGTAGCACAGGAGAGAGCGTTTGTGATCAATTCTTTTCTCAGTAGGTAACCAGTGTAGGGAATGAAGGAGAGGAGTGATATGAGCAGAATTGGGAGAACAGAAGATACACCATGCAGCTAGGTTTGGACTCTATGAAGTCTGGATAACAAGTAGGGCATCCAGCAAGAAAATAATTATAGTCGTCAAGCCTAGATAGGACCAGGGAACAGACAAATATACAGCACATTTGACAATTTCCTGTTGGTCTACATTTATTTGTGTGCTTCAGTTGAGGTACTGAGGACAAATGGAATTGGAGTCTACATATTTGTGAATACCTTGATTTGTTTTAGATGTTAATACATTGTGGACAAAGTGAGGTTTGGTTTATCAACTTGGTGGAATGTGTACAGGCTCTTGTTCGACACAACCACCTCGGTGACCAGATTGTGGTTATACCTGGCAAGGTGGAGGAGGTGGAGGTGCCAGAGCAAGTGGACACCATCATCTCAGAGCCAATGGGATACATGCTCTTCAATGAGCGCATGCTTGAATCATACCTCCATGCGAAAAAATGGCTCAGACCTGGAGGTAATGTCATTCATCTATTCTTTTAATTTTTTTTTTTTTTTCTTCCCAATTGAGGGATTGGGATTTGTATTATGTTGTGTGTAAATAAGTTACCTCTGATACTAAAGTTACACAAGATTTTTACCTTCATACCAGCTAAAGTAACAGTTGGAAAAGAAAGTTAACTTTGCCTCAAGGATTGAAGGAAACATGCAGATTACAGTCATTTTACTAATTTACTTGCTGAAGCCAAAGATAGTAGACTGCTGTGTATGAAAGGACTATTTTTTTTGCTATCAATCAGTTACACTTGATTGCTTCTGAAAATTGTTCATTTCAAATGTATCAGCTGCTGTCTTTGACACAAAATCGATGTAGACCCTGATGAGAACATGGTGGCTCTGTGCCAAAATACCAGCATGGAATATGTCAACATCAAGTGTCCATCCAAGGATTCAAGCTAAGGCCTCTGGAAACTGTTATTTGTGTTTCATATGCACACAATTCTCAGGATGTCAAGTAGCGTAGGTTGATCCCCTTGCCAACATTAGTTCATGTAAGAAGATTTTATTCAATTTTTCTTTTTAATAAAAAAATTAAAAAAAAAAAAGAGAGAAAAAAAAGATTAAATTTAGCAGCTTCATTGACATTATTAGATCATTGTGGAATCGGTGGTCCCTGCTTGCTATGCTCTCTGTAGACCCGTTTAGCATGTCATTTTAGTTCAGATGGTCACTGCTGAATCAGAGGACATCTTCATTTTAGAGCTGAGTCGTACCTTTTAGAAGTTATATCATGTGACACAGCAGAGAGTGGATGTAACTGTGTATTGTACACAACACTGAAGGGCATGGAAAATGTCAGGAAAGGGGGGTGGAGGGGTTAAAGTATAAGGAGGGGTACTCAAAATGTTTCAAGTTCTAGGAGCCAGTTTTTTTCTGCTCATATGTTATTAGTTGTAATGTTGTTGCAGGTAAGATGTATCCTGGTCAGGGTGACCTTCACATAGCTCCTTTCACTGATGAAGCTCTCTACATGGAACAGTATTCAAAAGCCAACTTTTGGTATGTTATTGCCATTGTCTGCTTCGCAGTTTGTTTCAGTGTGTGTTTCTGTGGGGTTTAAAAAAAAAAAAATTTTTATTGTGTGTGTGTTGTTTTTTCGTTTTGGTGCGTGTGTGTGTGCATGTGTGTGTGTGTGTGTGTGTTTTCCGTCAAGCAGGAGTGAGGAGTATGAATAAATGTAATTGCCCTCATGGAGTTTAATATTAACAGCATAATTTTGGACGAGGTAGTCACCTTTTGCTTCTCGTTTACTTGCACATTTGTTCTTTAATGGGGCCTATGCCATTGAAGATTATGTGGAATGTTTCTGTATCTCTTACTCTGTTTTGAAGTGTCATTCACATGGTTTTTTTTCCTTTAATTCAAACAGTGTTAAATATCAGTGATGGTGAGAACTAAAGAAAGTTGGTCAGAAGTCCAGATCTCAACCATGAGTTGTAAGTCTTGCTCGATCTAGGGTTTCATATTTGAAAATAACAACAATAAACCTGTTTGGTTTTTAAATCTGGAATGTATGTGCCAACAGAAGAGAAAAACAAATATGTGTAAGTCATAATTAGTGTATATTTTGCTGTTGAAGGTATCAAGAATCTTTCCATGGGGTAAACCTGTGCACGCTACGCAACGCTGCTGTTTCAGAATATTTCAAACAGCCCATTGTGGTAAGCATGCTTAGTATGATTTATGCACTCATATATGTTGAATGTTCCACACAGTGAAATATATAGCTGTTACAAAATATATTTTATATCTTTTGAGGCCTGCATTTTGAAATGTATACTTCATACTTTTCTAGGCCTGTGCAGGAAAATGACAAGACAGATCCATACACCAGATTTGGTCATAGACCTTGGGCGTTTAGTGTTAAGCATTGTTCCAGTTACTCAGTTACATGTTTCCCCAAAATATGTTACGCAGCTACAACTTCTGTTCATTTGATAATCCAGAATCAATGATACAGATCATTTAAGGCTGGCCTTTTGACCATATATGCTGTTCAGTTCTGTTTCCTATCCATTGGCATGCACAGTCACTCCAGACATGAACACTGTCTGTTTTTTGTTTTGTTTTATTAACTCTGTACTTTGGTCTGTTGCCTGCCAGTTCCTTTTGCCAGTATGTTTCTGATTGCCTGTGCCTAAGCATACATACTGTTTCTTTTCCACATATAGTCAAGTGTATTTTTAGTTGCCTCTTAACAGTTGTGCAGTTTCTCCTCAGTGTAATGCGACTTTCTGAATTACATGTTTTAGCTGTCATTTTGTCTTGTTTCTCTAGTGCTGTGCATTCTTCTGGGATGTGGTTGCCCCTGACAACTCAGCATTGTTTTTCAGGATACATTTGACATTCGCATCTGCTTGGCCAAGTCGAATAAGTATGTGATCGACTTCCAAACAGCAGAAGAGACAGACCTTCATGTCATCGACATTCCTCTGTCCTTCACCATGATGCAGGGTGGGATGGTGCATGGCCTGGCCTTTTGGTTCGAAGTTGGCTTCCTTGGCAATGAGTAAGTGGGGACTGTTGACCTTGGTATCCCTTGGCTGTTGATTGTGTTGTTTTATTTCTTGTATTGGTCTGGTTAGATGGCTGGTTATGTTCTATGAGGTTCTTGTTGATATTCCACTTTAAAATAATCTGTTTCTGTTTTTAATCACAATTTATATATATATACAGATTTTGTGTGAGAAGCATGGACTGCTGTTCTTTGGGCAGAGCAGGTCTTCCGAAAGGGTTAATATTTGATAGGGAATGAATGGAAAAAGTTGACACGATGGTTATTGTTATGATGTTTCCATGTTAGGGGGGGAGTGAATGGAAAAGGTTGACATGTTGGTTATTGCTTTGATGTTTCTGTGTTTGGGAGATGAATGGAAGAGGTTGACACGATGGTTATTGCTGTTACGTTTCTGTGTTTGTTAGGGGGTGGTGAATGGAAAATGTTGACGTGTTGGTTATTGCTATGATGTTTGTGTTTGTTTGGCAGTTATGCTGTTTGGTTGTCGACGTCTCCAACGGAACCGTTGACTCACTGGTACCAGGTGCGGTGCCTTGTGGAGAAGCCGGTGCTGGTCAAGCAGGGGCAGACGCTGACAGGTCGTGTTGTGCTGCGCTGCAACACCCGGTCAGTGCTGATGTTGTGTGTGTGTGTGTGTGTGTGTGTGAAGCCCAGTCAGTGCTGCTGTTTTCCTGTATGTGTTTGTGTGTGTGAGGTTTGTGTTTGTGTGTGGTTTGTGTGTATGTTTGTGACTGAAGCCCAATCACCGCTGCTGTTTTCTTATGTGTGTGTGTGAGAGAGAGAGAATAAAGCCTGAGCAGTGTTGCCGCATTGTGTGTGCATGTGTACTGAAGCTTGACTGAATGACACAGGAAATGCATAATGAGCGCCTCTCCATTGGTTTTACCCAGGTAGGCAGCCTGATATGCAAATGACTCAGTGTTTATGAAGCACTTAGTCTCTAACCAAGGATAGGTGCTGATAACTATAACTCCTTATCAATCTGTAGTCAGACAGTTGTTGACATTCGTCTTAGGCGAACAGACTATAAATAAATAAACGAACGATTACATGGAATGTTCTTTTGCACCAGTTAAATAGTTTCTGTCCATCTCTTCTTGTTCTCTTATTCATGCTGATATTGAATGTATTTTTAGGTGTTGAAATCTTACTGGTGTTTCTCTCTTTCTCTTATGTTTCTGCATTGTCTGTATGCTGGAAAATGCCGTCAGAATCCTACACCACTGTAGTACTGAATTAACTCATTGTAATGCTGCCTCGGCAGATAAGTGATAGATTTCACAACATGAAAACAGGTGGAAGTGACTTGGTACTGGTGGAAGCAAATCACACTGATGGATTGGTAGACTGAGCCAGTGCCTTGGATGTTTTAGTACTGCGTTAGCCACACAATATGGTGCAACAAGGTACTGGCTTTAGTTTGCACCATTTTGACATGGTCAGTATTCTAGTCAAACGGGAAGCATACGAATGGTAAGTATACAGTTAAACAGGTAGCATTTGAAGGCACTCCCCCTTTAGTGCAATATCTCTTCTAGGTTTGTGTGTGTGTGTGTGTGTGCCGTGGAAGCTGCGATACGTAGACTAGAAATGAGTGTGTGGAGGAGGGGGTAGAGGAGGTGCAAGGTAATGTGTGTGTGTGTGTGTGTGTGTGTTGGAGCTCATGTACGTTTATATGTATTTGACTGTGCTTTCATATGTGCTTGTACAAGTAAGTGTTCATCTCTGTGAGTGTGTGTTTGTGTGTGTGTGTGTGCCGTGGAAGCTGCGATACTTAGACTAGAAATGAGTGTGTGGAGGAGGGGGGTAGAGGAGGTGCACGGTAATGCGTGTGTGTGTGTGTGTGTTGGAGCTCATGTACGTTTATATGTATTTGACTGTGCTTTCATATATGTGAAACTGCATGTCTGGTGCATTTCTGTTATGCATGTGTGGGTGTATGTGTGAATGTGTGTCTTCATTTTTTACATTTATTTGCTTATTTATCACCATTGTTGTCTTATTTATTTATTTATTTATGTTTTATTATTATCATTTTATTAGTATTACTAATATTATTACTACTACCTTTTTCTATATTATAATTATTATTTATTTATTTATTTATTTATGCAAGCTTATCTATTATTTATTCCCCCGTTTTTTGTTTTTTTTTTGTTTGTTTTGTTTTTTTGTGTGTGTGTTTTTTTTTGTTTTGTTTTTTTGTGTTTTTTTGTTTTTGTTTTTTGTTTTTTTTGTTGGTTTTTTGTTTTTTTGTGTGTTTTTTGTTTTGTTGTTTTGTTTTTTTTTTTGTTGTTTTTTTTGTTTTTCCTCCCCAAGGCCTGACTAAGCGCGTTGGGTTACGCTGCTGGTCAGGCATCTGCTTGGCAGATGTGGTGTAGCGTATATGGTTTTGTCCGAACGCAGTGACGCCTCCTTGAGCTACTGAAACTGAAACTGAAACTGTCTTCTAGGTTACCTGCTGCAAAAACAATGTAAGATGATTTTTTTTTTTTTATATCTCTGATTTTATGTATGGGTGTTTATTGGGACTTGCCCCTTTTTTGCTGTACCAGTACACAAAACATGCTGTAATATATCTGACACAGGAATTTATTTGCATGTCTTGGCAGATTTTAAGCTGCAACATTAAAGACACATGATGTTTTAATGCGCTTGATGTTCTGAAGTTGAAAGTGTGGGTTGCACTTTCAGGCAAAGTTACGATGTGGAAATGGAGCTTGATGTGCCCGGCCAGAACTACAAGGTCCGCAACACCTTGGACCTGAAGAACCCCTTCTTCCGCTACACTGGTCAGGCTCCCCAGCCACCCCCAGGCAACACTGGCTCTGCCACAGAGCAGTACTGGAGCAATTTGAATTTAACAGGTGAGTTTCGGATACTGGATTGTTATTGGTTGGGTAAAGGAAAGGAGAAGCTGGTATAGTTATTTGGGGGGGGGGGGGGGGGATGTATAAGAATTCTCTGCCACCTGCCTTCCAGTCTTTCACACATTTTTGTGAAGCATATAGTGATTGACAAATGCAGGAAACTGAATTTCTGAACTTAATGGCTGTTTAGCACCTTTATTATTGGAATGCAGCACCACAGAATATCTGTTGATGCTATGTAATGATCTGCTTCAGATTATTTAGAGGAAGGGTGTCAGAGATCGAGAAGATTCCCTTGGTGGCAGTTGAAAATGTGCAGATCACTACTTGGTTTGTACAATAAACTGAATTTCTGTTTTCTGACCCTGTTGACACGCCTCCTTTGAAAGTGTAGTGGTGTCACATTGTAGACCGATTTATCAAGCATTAATGCACATTGTGTGAAGTTCCGATAACTTTTCTAGCTGCCGACCCCAACATCACGCTGTACGGAGGACAGGGTCAGCCGTACGTCAACGGCTTCCTCAATGGCAATGTGGTGGACCTGTCCCAGACAGCTGTGCAGCCCCAGCAGCAGCAGCAACAGCAGCAGCAGCAGCAGCAACAGCAACAGCAACAGCAGGGGGTGATCCAAGGCAATCTCATTGCTGTCTGTGAGTTGGTTTCTGTTCACACTGCTAACAACACAGCAAGGGGAAGGATGGTGTGAGAAGAGAATGGGTGGTGGAAAAAAGTTTAGTTGGGTTCCCATAGAATGTTGGAAACTTGTAAAAATCTTGTAGCATCTGAAACAGCCTTCCCAGTCTCTGGCCATGGCCTTTGCAAAAAACAAACAAAAGTAGTTGTTTTTTCTGCCTACCTGGCTTTGGTTTTGTTCTTGTTGGTTTCAGTTTTCTTTTCTTCCTGAATTTTGTTGATATGGAACCTGCTCATTTAGACCAGGAAGCAAAAAAACAATTGAGACAGAGTGAGATTCTCCATGTAATTGTAACTACAGAAAGGTTGTAACCTCAAAAAGATGTGAATATTTGTTAATTGATAGGTACAAACAGTGAAGTATTTGCCAGCTATTTTGAGACAGAATTCTTAGTGCAGAAAATTTCCCGAATGCTGGTGTTAGGAAGACTTACATGAAACTGCAGTCAGAAAGTTGACAAAATGACAAATGATTTAATTTGAACAGAATACAACAGCTGCTGATCTTAATTATGAAAATGTATATGATTTAATTTGAACAGAATACAACAGCTGCTGATCTTAATTATGAGAATGCCTTAGGATGCTATAGAAAGCTTTGCTGTTCGTCGTTTCCAAATGTTCCTGACAGATGATCTGGACAGATGGTATGGAAGGAGGTTGGGGGAAAAAGAGGTTCTTTTTGTTTCTGAGCAGTCGGGGAAGGGTTTAACATTTCTGAATATGAACCCTGTGCGTATCATGGGATGTTCCAGGACATGACAGTGTGTGTATATGTGTGTGTGTGTGCAGCCAATGTGGCACCCATCAACCCTGGCAGCATTCCTAGTGTGGGCACACTGGGCAGCAGCAATGTCAATGTCAACAGGACCTCCATTGGGGGAGGCTTGAGCCCCATCAACTTCACCAACACACAGGTGAGTCACTTGCTTTTCACTCTGCCACAAGACTAAATAAAGGAAACTTAACAGTCCTGCTAACTTCACCAGTACACTGGTACCTGGGTTATTCAATGTCTTCCCTCAACCCAAGTTTTATGAAGAATCCTTTTTTGACATAAAATGTTTCAGGACATCCTTGTTTTTTCCTTCACTAGATTTTCACTTTAATTCCAGAGTTTGGCCTGACTGAAAAGATTTGAGGTTGAGTTGATAGCTGGTAAGTATGTTGAAATACTTTTATAGATTAAAAAAAAAAAAAAAAAGAAAAAAAAAAAGAAAGATAGAGAAAAATAAAGAATCGGCAGCAATAGGAATGACCTTCCTTAAGTCCAGTCTGATTTGGCAGGCACAGCAGTGTTAAGATTTTCATGATTACCTCTTTCTTTCAGTCTTTTCTCTGTCTAGTTTGAAATAATTAATTGAAAAAGTACCCATTCGAGAAATGAAGATTCAGTGTTAAGCCAAACATTTCAGAGTAGTATTAAATGCATTACTGTTTTGAATTACATCAGCCTATTCTTCAGCATATAAAGGTGTTTTTACCAGTTTGGCATGTTGACACACAAATGCTGAACTTGAGAAAACCTGAGAATATTCAATTTCATAACTGTTTTGGTGCCAAACTACAGGATATTGTAAATACCAAGGGTTTCTGTTTAGTTCACTGGCTAGGGCGTTTCAAGAACATGTGCTTAATTTTCTGTTCAGAGGATGGATGTATAAGACATAATCTTATCGAGGCTTTGAATGTTGTGTATTTGTGTGTGTGTGAAGTCGAAACCCAGAACAGCTTTCAAAGTCAGCTGGAATTTATGCAGAATGTCTTATAACAGTTTTGAATGATATTGATGTGTTGCATGTCATTCTAACCCACCCCCAGGACTTTAATGACATTGTTACTTAACTCTGTGCGATAATGAAGGCATTTCTGAACCATCATTGACCACAGAGTATGTTCCAGAACGTGATCACGGGCGGCACAAACCACTATCCTGTCAGCAACCAGTTCATGATTGGGGATTATGTCATGCCGGGCACTGTCCTTGTGCAGCAGCCACAACAGAATCAGCAGCAGCAGCCTATTGCAGACAAGAAGACCATGTCCTAATTGTCACCGGGTGTTTGCCATCTGGACACTCTTCTGGCAACACCACCTGCGGAACTGTATGACGTTGCCTCAACTGCAGGAAGAGTGTGAAATAGGGAGATAAACATTCAAGGAGCAGTATGACACATCCTGGGAACTTTGTGGTTTCATTTTTTTTTTTTTTTTTTCCTTTTTTCATTTTCGTGTGCTATGATACATGAACGGTGAGAGGTTTATTGAAGTGTGTGTGATTGTAAACAAGATGGAATAGAAATCTCCAAATATGTTTAGTTTTAACATGAGGAGAGAGGGGGCGGGGGCAACTACCATTTTGTTTGACATCTTGGTGGAAGGTTGCACGTTTCACTGAATGAAGACCACATGGTAGGCAGGATTTGACAGAAGAAGGAATGAAATTGAAGATTTTAACTCATCAGTGTTTAAGAGCTTGATCTACAAGAAAAAACAAACTGAAAATGCCGAACAGATCGAGAGCATGAAGTTGAGGACATTCACTGTGGAAATTATGGAAAGTGCAGCTGGTGTAGGGCTAGGTAGATGTAGACAGGAAAGAACAGTGACCTCCACATTAGTTACCGAACAACAGCATGGGAGTCTGCAATTGGTGATTTGTTAAGGTGGGGAGGTAATACAAAAGAGGTTGTGTGTTGTTTTCTGAGAATTTCATCATCTGGACTTTCAGTACCCTGCTGCTCCTCACTAGCTGACTGCGTCTTGCTGTGGCTGTTGCACTATCTTTTTTTGTTTGTTTTTTGTTGTTTTTTTGTTTTGTTTTAGTGGTCAGGAGATGGTGTGCATTAGCCCATTTTAGCCCTTTGTTGTTGTTGTTAGATATCTCTTGTATTATTTCTTTTTTATTTTCTATGAAAAAAAATACTCTTTTCTTGATTAACAAAACCAGGCTGGGATGTGTGTTTCAGCTGTGCATATCAATGTGCGATATATTGTTGTTGTTGTTTTTTTAATTTTTTTTTTATTGGTGTGACAAGACATGACATAATGAGCACTTTGGCTTTGTTTGTTTCATTGTTTTAACAAGTAAACTGTAATACACACAATACAATCAAGATGTGAATATCAGCAGTGAAATGTGTAGGGGTTGCAACTGTTAGGTATTATTTGTCGAAGAAAAGGATATTATGCATTTGCAAAGAAACCTTTTTTTAAGATGATTGCCGTGTGGGTTTGGTAGGATTCATAAGCCAAGAGATAGCTGACTTTGCAAGACAGAAATCAAGAAGATGAGAGGGTTCCAGCAGTACTGAGCTTAAAAGTAATGATTTTCTTGGGAATTAATCATAATAAAGTTATTCTTCGGGATGAACAGGTCGAAAGTAAATGTATACTGTCATTTACTGCTTTTTAAACTGCATGCAATAATTTGTGATTTTAAATGATAAAATGGCAAGGACAGCACACACACACGCATTTTATTTTTTCTTAAGTTGTCTTGATATCTGTTCTTGTGCAAATGCCTGTTCGTTCTTGTGCACATGCCTGTTCAGTACCTTGGTTTCAAAATGTAGGAGCCAACTGTTGTTAACTTTCAGTGATATACATTTTGGTAGATAACAAACACTGCTAACTCAAAAAGTATAATTACCACCTGGTTACTTAAAATATAGTGTTCCATGTTCTTTGTCCATTGCCAGCAATGCATGGAAGTTGAGAGTGAGACAACATTGAAATCTGTGCATGGTCAAGTGACAGAATCACAGAAGTAAGCTGAAGGGCATTTGTATCTATATAGCAAAGATGATAATTGTTGAAACAGTGTTAGTCTGATTTTATGCTTGCAAGGATGCTGTGCTTGCAATTTAATTTTCTTCTTCTTTTTTTCGTTTTTTTATTAACATTTTGTTTGTAAAATGCATTCTGAGGAGTGAGTTTCTGCAGAAATCCTGTTTATGGTTAGATTTTAAAGAAGTCATTTCATTTCTTTGTTGTCATTTCACTTTGCAGCTTATGGCAGGATGGATAGTAAGTATGCTGAGCATAGCTATTCTGTTTGTTGGTATTGATGAAAAATGTAACCGATTTTGTCCAGCAGGTTGAATATTTAAAAACTAAACATGAAATAAGATTTCTCTTTTTGCTCAGTTAATTTCAGGGTAGTGTTTTTCTTTTCCATGGTCTAGTTGTTATTGACCTTTCTTTTGAAATGCAAGTGTAGAGTAGTAATGTTGCTGAAGAACAGAAAAACATGTAGAGGGGGAATAATATTTTGTCCAAATTTTTATGACAAGATTAGCAAAAAGAGCTGTAATGAGTGAGTTACTTTTCATATGAAAGCACCATGCTGCTAATGTTTGGGGGGGTTTGTGCTAGATTGATGATTGAGTAATAATGGACCACTGATATAATAAATTTCCTGTTGTGTTTGAAGGATCAGTCTGGTTGGGGCAGAGTGCTGTAATCCACAGACATGATTGTGGAGATGATGGGTAACAATTCTTCAGGATGTGAACCTAGCTGGTGTGAATGTGTTGAAGTAAACCAAGATAATCATGTTTTCAGGATGTTGGTGTATATGGAGGAAGACAATAGACGAGAATGAATGTGCTGTGCAGTCAGACCTGAATGTGATTGCAGAAGCGAATGTGCATAGGGATAGACTTGTATTTGGATAATGTGTGCAAGAGTTGTAAGCATGATTGTGACTAACTTTCAAGAAGTCTACATGGTGGAGTTTTGCAAGGTGTCTACTCATTATGTTTGATATATTGTTTTTTTTTAAATATTTCCATGGATCATGAAACCTTGAAATTGAACAAAAAAAATTTTTACTTGTTCTCTTAATTGCTGTTTGAATAGACTGAATTGAAATGACAATGATGAAGCTACATAGTTAAAAGTATATGTATGTTTGTCAGCAGTTCTGTTTTGTCCATTTAGATTTTTTTTTAACTGGTGAAGCTTTTTTTTTTTTTTTGTCCCCCATTGATGTGTTTTTGTACTGTAACAACTGCTAACCATAAGTGAAAGTAAGGTGTGTGTTTTGTGAATATGTGTGTGGAAAATATGTGTGTGTGTGAAAAAATACACATATTTCTTTCCATCTCTTTGCTATTGCAAAGATTATGGCAGAGTTTTATCTGCAACTTATGCAGTTTGACTAAAAATTACGGGTTGGTTAGCATTCACTCAGCTGTGGCATTTGCTTGCCTGTGGTGTTCTTGCTGCTTTGAGGTCAAACTGAGGACAAATGAAGTGACCTACGTGTACAAGAGGAAGTTCTCTCACTCTTGGCCGCCACTCCACCGGTCAGAAGTAAAATCCCTTGTGCTCTTGTACTGGAACATGAAATAAAACCTGAGTCGTATCCTTTGTACACCATCTGTCTGTCATGATTTCTGTGAACAGTGTTTGTAGCCATTCTTCTGCTCTGTCAAAACAAATGGTACAGCCTTGTTATACCATTCACATTCAGACTGCAGTAAGTTCTTTATTTCCCTTCTGCAGTATTGGACTCGTGTGTCCCTGACATTTTCACCACACACACACATATGCGGACACAATCTCCCTGAATGAAGTAGGAATACCACACCTGGTGTTGCATAAGAGACCTTCCCCCCCCCCCCCCCCCCCCCCGAAGCTTTCAAAGCCGGAAAATTAAAAGGAATTTACCACAGCAAAGTTCCTTGTCAGGCAATGTTTGCAAGAAAAATGTTCAAAAACTGTGTTTTGCAAGTGCAGATGCTCCAACACTTCAAAGCAAAACCACTTGACAGAACACTCACACCAGCAGTATTCAGTTTGTTTCTGGCTGTTTTGAAGTTTAAGGAAATAACCTTGCCAATATATTTCACTAAGGAAGGATTGACTCCCACAGCACTGAAATATAGTTTTTCAGTGCACCATATATTATACTCCCAGTACAGTGTCATATACTGTTACTGTGCCATGTTAAACTGATGCAAACTGGGCCTATTGGTTAGCTCTGATCGGTCAAAATTCATGGCAACTCAGTGATGAGACGTCTCGCAATTGGTATGCCGTCTGCTAGCCAATGTGACACTTATTTCCCAAGTCATGTGTGACAGACATTCCATGGGCCATAGATCTTTGTAAGTAGGATTTTACTTTGTGAAAAAAGGCGTTCTTTTGCTAGACAAAACATTGTATGCTTCAATTTTCCTTTGGAGAGAGGCATCTCTGCTCTAAAGTTACCTATATCGTCCATGCCACTTTTTCATCTGACAGTATAAAAACAATTACCTCAACGACTCACCTTAAAAACAATGTTTATTGAATGTCAATATTTCACTTTAATGAACATACCACTCTGGAAGTACACAAGCTTCAACTTGGCAGTCCACACATCTTCTGGTTTTAAAGAATTGCAGACCATTACTTCCTATTCGGCAGTAACTACTTCTGATCTAAAAAATGCCAGTTCACACATAAACAATTTGCAACCCATAACACATGCTCACTGTGAGGCAAACAACTATTATTCTCACCACAAAACTGTCAGTCCATACTAGTGGCAACATAAATCACTCCTTGTCTGTAACCCAAGAACACCAATGGTGAAGAATGGGACATCCTGACTCGTCTCTCATGTCCTAATCATGCACATTCCAGTCCTCAACACTGGGAGGGTGGTGGAAGAAGTACTGATGCAGTGCTATTCCAGCAGCAGCAGGGTACCTTGTGCTTGATGCCCCAGTTCTTGCTGTCATGTCAATATGGGAACTAACCAAACATTCTAAGAAAACACTGATCAGAAGACTCATTGGTAATTCCAGCAGCATGATGCCTTGAAAACCAGACACGGAGCTCATCAGAAACCCGACTGGAACAGCTATTCAGATGGTGACTGAAGAAAATAAGATGGGAGCTGCAGCAGCAGGCCTTTCGATTGCTTGACGCAAAGCACATGAACTTGGCAGCTAAATTCAGCTGATGACAAAAAATGTATGGGCAGCTATTGAAGCACCTCTGACTTGGGGCTATTTGTCTTTCCACTTTGTACAGAACATGGAGAACCAAAAATGTTATCATGCACACACATGCATCACACTTATACTGCTCAACCTTTCCATTTTTACATGACAGACTTTGAAACACTCCCACTCACACACCTGTTCCCACACGTCTATAAAATAATTACACATCACTTGCAGAACAGTTAAGCACAGATCCAGCATTGACACACACTTCCTGTCCAAATTCACAAGAGAGTAAAAAAAAAAAACAGAAAAAAAAAAGACGGGCATGTCAGTTTCTTTGGTACGGATGTGATGAACCAGCAGCCTTGATGTTCGTCTTGATCGTACTGGGCATTTTCCCCATACCTGTCAACACACACAGATCAATATTACTGCTCGCTTTTTCATCGCTTACCTACACACTAAACCAGCCACAAACATATACCTATACCTATGATAAAGAATGTTTCTTTGGGCATTTTGTCCATCAAAGGCATTTGGATATACATTAATGAAAACTTATGATTACAAAAAGATTAACATTTTGTGTGCCCAACTCCTTCGCGTTAGTAGATAACACATATGTAACACAATAAACATTACCACCTAGCTACATAGTTACTACTTCAATTCATATTCATCATTTACATGAATACACTTACGACTATTAGTAAGACAAAAAGAGAAACAGCCATTTTCTTGCATCCAACTACACAAATATATGACAGACAGTGAAATTCCATTTCTTGACATTTTATGCTATCAAATACATCCCAGATACACCCAAACACTGAACAGGGATGATACCATACTGTTTGTACACACACATGTAGGTATGCTGGGATGCAAATTGTCAGTCAAAAGCCTAAAGATGAGAGGAAAAAACATGAACACAAATTATTATTTAATTACACCCTTTTTTTTATTTTTACAATTTTCATTTCAAGGAAAATCTGTACACTAAATATTGATATATCTAAAATGAATTATATATATATATATATATATATATATATATATATATAATTTTTTATCTTGCACTGAAGTTGGCAACTTAATTAACTGTGATGGTGTCATAACCTCTGAAGGGAAATTAAAAAGTCTGTTTCTTCATAATTTTTTCCCCCATTCATTGCATAAACCCAGAAACTGTCATCACCTACTGTTTACTTTCCAACATTTCCATAACAGGTTATCAGAATTGCAATGAAAGGCAAAGAGCCTCAAAAGCATTTTACTGTGGGGAAAACCCCCCCCAACATTTTCTGTCTAGCAAAATGTACTCAAAGCATCACTATCAACACTATATATATAATAATTTTTTTTCTGAAACTGAAAGCAACAAAATGCCAGCAGCTGTTTAAATACAGACAGAACCATGCTGAATGGCTGGACTCCACTTTTTTTCTTTCTTATCCTCTTCACACTTACATCAGTCTTGCATATATATATATATAAACCATATTTTCGAGAGCCTCAGGTCCACTGAGAAAATTGTGCATAGTGGTCTTCTTGTTTTTTTTAAAAGAGAAGAAGAAAAGAGATCCTTTCCATGAGGAAAATACTCTGAAAACATGCAAATAGAGGCCACACTTTGCCTAAAAAAAAAACACCCTGTAACAAGTCCTATTCCTCTAGCAGGGCACTGTCCCTGCACCCCACCTGTGCCCAGACAGCCAGTATGCCCCAGCCCAACTTGCAGTATTGTTTACAACTGCCTATTCCAATCTCTGTAACAAACCCAGTAATGCAGGCATGATGGCCAGTTCACTTCTTTGCTGCTGTTTCCTTGTAATAACAAAATCTATAAACTTCCTGAACAAATGTTTGCCCAGTCTAACTAACTGAAAGGACATTTTTCTCTCCTCATGTTCTAGACCTTTCTGTAATATCTGCAGCCCTGCACACAAACACATGACACACACAAAAATAAATAGATCACTCCCATACACGCAAACACATGACACACAAAAATAAATAGATCACGCCCATACACACAAACACATGACACACACACACACACACACAAACAGATCATGCCCATACACACAAATACATCACGCACACATTCACCACGCATACCATAAACCCAAACAAACAACAACAACTACAGCTAAGATGTGAGTGGCCAAAGAAGACGTACTCCATCTACCTGGCTTGGAGTGGGGGGCCTGCTGCATCGGGTGCATCTGCCCCGGGGCCATCTGCTGCTGCTGCATCTGGGGGTCTGGGCGCCGCAGCCTCAGCCCCTTGGTGATGGCCCCCACCAAGCTGGTGGTGTCCTGGGGGATAGAGGTCTGGGGCTGAGAGCCTTTCTGACCTGTTCCAACACACACAACAGAAATACACACACACACATCAAGAGGACCACTGCTCAAAGACAGAACAGCAACATAAACAAATGCACATATAGCAACAGGAATACTGTTCAAACTGAACCTCTAGTCATTCGCATGGGATGAGAAACCTGAGGTCTCATGTGCAGCACACAAAAGGGGAACACTGCAAGCTCAAAGAATAACAACAGATACACACAACAACAAGAAGAACACCTGTCCGTCCCAGCAAGACAACTTCACCAATGGAAAGAGAGCCAACAGATTGTTGTTCATCCCTAAATCTTACTGTAACACCAGAAATGAAAAGAGTGATGATGATGAAAATAATGACTGCCTGCTCATACTGCCTGCAAGAACACTGAACTGCAGTGAGAATAAATCACACCATAGCCAGTTTGAATCTAAAGGAATCACTTCTGATCATAAGGAATACACATCTATGTATTTAATCCTCCTGATGATAAGCATTCATAAATGCATTTCTGCACTGAAAGGAGGAAAAACACACCCATATACTGCCTGACCACCTACCCCCCAAATAACCAAAACTACTGGTAGTTGGACTATGTTAAATAGAAGTCTAATGTGTGTGTATGTGTGTGTGTGTGTGTTGGCCCGGTTTTGTAAAGCACCGTCAGCCCCATTTAGAGAGTAGGTGCTATTCTCATTCACATTATTATCATTACGAACCATCCACTGTGGTGGGATTTGAACCACAATCCTTCAAGACAGAATATCCAAAGTTCTTATTGCTTGGCTACTGCAACATTATATGCATTTCTAATAAGCACATCTGCTGTCCTTCCAAGTCAGCAAGTGGAATTTATATTTGTGACATGTCACCTACTGTCACGCGAAATGTATGTCAGCAATTTAAAAAAACAAAAAAAATCTGAAGGAGCTAGGATTGCTCTCACCTGAATCACTTTCCCATTCATCTTTGGAAGAGTTGATGATGTCCAACAAGTTGCTAGTGATTTTGTTCAAAGAGTTCAGTTGTTTCTGAAAACGTACAAAAGTCATGTGAAAAAAGAGAAATCACATTCATTCGTCTTTCAATATTTCACACCTGAACACTGTCAAACTGTTATAAAACATATACACTGTTACAAATGATAATAAATCAATGTCCATGATGATGAGGAGTGCAGTAAGGGTCAGGCCAGTAAAACCTCTGGGCATGTGGACTTCAAAGTTCACTGGTGTGACCGGCTACTATAAACATTTCTTCTTCAGCAGGTCAGTCTTTGTCATCTGTCTCCATTAAAATCTGGGCCTGATTCATGGTCTATGTATCAAGCAATGCAGTATTTGTTGGAAACTCTGCAAACAGACAGAATTACAATAACAGCTCATAAAGTACAGTGCCAAAAACACAACAACATTTATATACAAACCTGTGTTAACCCGTTCAGTGCATATAAGACGTCAGCTGACATCCTACACAAAATGTTGTCATAGTCTTAGTGTCTGTAAGACGTCCACTGTGCATCTATTTTTTTTTTTTTTGTTCATCAGAGTTTGGTTCAATGAACAGAGACTGAACAGTTAGTTTAATGTGCCTGGAATTATAAACATACTAATTTAGTAATTAGATTATAAGCATACACTTTTTGTCACTGATCAGTTAGGCAGACAAACCAGATTCTCAGCAGACACTTTATCAGCTCAACTGCAAGCAGGAGTAAGTATCATCAGATTCCCCCTCTGAAAGGGGGATGATCTGGTGTATAAAAAAAAATTTTTAAAAGAAAAAAAAAAAAAGGAAAAAAAGCTTGACCGCTCAGTTTCTGAGAACAAGATTGACTTTTTATCTTGACAGAACCTTAGTTTGTCATTGTTGGGGTAGCTGTTTACTTACATGTCTACAACAGTACAAGCGTTGGATTTATTATTCTAAACATAAACCTGTTTTATTTTCTTCTACAGGCATGAGGTATATTCTGATAAGTACACTGTACAGGGTTTAGGTTTCGTGTTGGTCATCTGTCACTGACGCATACAAATTTGAAATGACACATTGATGTGGCAGCCAGTCGGTCACTTGACATTTAAGTTTTATAAAACTGGTTATGCTGAATGTGCTCTTGTAGATTTGTCTCATTCTCCTGCAAAACAATCACAACTGTAGTTTCAAACTCTGAAAAATAAAAGAATATAATGGTTTCTGTTGATTCTCTACAGTTCGTCATCAAGCAGATGAACATTGTGAAAAAAAAAGAAAAAGAAAACTTGTGTTGAGCTGATAAACGAAACGAGGCATCTTTACGACGGCATCAATGCTTGTGTATTGTGTTGTGGAACACAGTGCCAATTTAGCTCTTTTACTCCCCCCCCCCCCCCCCCCAACACCTCCACCCCGTCTCCTCCATTCAAACTGAGGATGGCTTTGATACATGTAGAACATTTTGCAGTAAAAAATCCTCATTCTCATCATGGAGTATGCTGCCGAAAGGAGCAGCCTAAAGTCAAGACAGATCGAATCAGTAGTGCAATCTCTTCCATTCTGCACACATCTGGAGAGTCTGAATCAGATATCTCTTCAGTGTTCATGGGCAACTTATGCGTTTACTTCATTGATGTTATGCAAGACTTTGAATCTTTCAGGCATAATCAAAATCCAATCAAGATATATTATGTACAAGTGCACTTTTACGTTCATGAGCGTTTTTATTTTGTCATTTGAACAGCCATACTTCAGGGTGTATTCATGTTTCTATAGCCCAACTTAAACGTACTAATTATGTATCATTATTTTTCAAAGTATACTGACCTTTTTCCTGTATATATATAATTTTTATATATCTCTCTCTACATACACACACATGAATAGAATTAAACATGTCTGCACATTATGCTGGCATGGTACTTCAGGAATATTAGAGGCATTTTGCAAATATTAAGATCTGAATTTCCACAAAGCAGAGGAAGATGTTTTCATAAAAAACAATGGTACAACTATAAGACTATATTTATTTATTTATATTTTATTATTATCATTTTATTAGTATTACTAATATCATTACTACTACCTTTTTCTATATTATAATTATTATTTATTTATGCAAGCTTATCTATTATTTATTCCGTTTGTTTTTGTTTTATTTTGTTTTGTTTTTTTGTTTGTTTTTTTTCTTTCTTTTTCTTTTTTTTTTCTCAAGGCCTGACTAAGCGCGTTGGGTTATGCTGCTGGTCAGGCATCTGCTTGGCTTGGCAGATGTGGTGTAGCGTATATGGTTTTGTCCGAACGCAGTGACGCCTCCTTGAGCTACTGAAACTGAAACTGAAACTAAGACCAACTCAAGTGACAGTGACACTGAAGATAGATGTCTTTCAGCTTTCCTGCTTTCCTTTGGTCTAGAACTACTTTTTCCTTTGTATTCATTGGATCATATGTGGACATTCACTACCCACAGCAGTCAGCATAAATCAGTGTGTCAGCATTGCAGAATAATAATATTAATATAACATAATATAATAATAACTATCTACTTATTATGTTCTATTGTCCACGGTCAGCAAGACACAGCAAACATTAGCACATAGTCTCAATATACCATCACACACACACACACACACACACAGAGATTACATTAACCATTTCACATGCCAACACAGACAAAGTACAAATTCAATTACAGATTTTCTGCCCTCCAATGGAGGGCAGAAATAAAAGTTGTTTTTTTTTTTTTTACCCCCTTAATTTTGATCACGATCAACTGACATTGTGGCGAACCAGTAAAACGACCCATGGCATCCTGAAGAAAACAAACCGACTCTGTAAAAGTGTAAGCATGTTATTTCCAGTTGTATTTTTTGCTTTATTCTTTGGACGTCATTCTGTGGCGGTGGAAGTATACTTTTCTGATGCAAAATTATCAACTTGAAATGCCTGAATAGTCATCTACAATATATGGGTGGAAAAAAGTTCAGATTCAGAATCCATATTAATTTCTATCACAAAAACGTTAACTTTGCATCTGTATCTCGTATAATTTTTGCACTATAAATTAAAAAAAAAAAAAAATTTCCCCCGTATCCTCAAAATTCCCTGGCAAGGGGAGAGTACTTTTTTCTTTACATAATTCTCTGGTTCAGTTAAGCTATCATGGTACCTGGGGGTGTAATATCTTAGTTTCAGTTTCAGTAGCTCAAGGAGGCGTCACTGCATTTGGACAAATCCATATAACCTTCACCACATCTGCCAAGCAGATGCCTGACCAGCAGTGTAACCCAACGCACTTTGTCAGGCCTTGAGAAAAAACAACAACAAAAAACATAATAAACAGTGAACACACATACACACACACACACATTCAATCCGCGACATTATGTACGCATAGAAATTTGCACATGATTACAATGGATTGACAAACAGACAGGAGAGCAAAGAAGAAACATGGGAGACTGCACACCCACAGAAATGTGGAAGACGAACTCCACAAAGCAAAAACAACAGCTATGCAGACGTGAATCAGAACGTCTTTAATTAAGCAACCTACAGTGGCTGTTTCATGGCTGACATTGGCGGCTTTGTGAGCGATGAAGCTGATCTTCTCCTCTACCTCAGGCTCTGGTTTGGTTCTCAGGTAGTCTGGCACCAGATCGTGATTGCAGGACATCACCCGCCCTTCTGTCAGTTTCTACACAACAGAGGAAAAAATACAAGTTTTCATTTTTTTTTTTTTTTTTTAATAATCATAACTACTTTCCTGTCTTATATATTCAAACTATGCATAACAATTTGAAAGTTCAGTTCAGTTTGAAAGTTCAGTAATCCAGGTAAACATTATGCACAGACTTGCTAAGGTGTAACTCCCTTTGAGTGAAAACACGCAGAAGATAAATGCACAATCCAAAACCCTACTCCTTCATTTGTTTTGAGGGGGTGGCAGACTGGAGTGTTTGTTTTTTTTCTCAGGTCCTGTAAATAATGTTACTGTTTGGTGATTAACAGAAATTATATTGGTGTATCCCTATCATGCACTCACCACACAAAATGAAAAATGGCTAAATGGCTTAGTTAATTAAATAAGTCATACATGTATGTAAAAGCCCACTGGAAGACATGATTGAATGTGGCACTGGTAGCCAAAGCCCACACAAACACAGAAAAAAAAAAAAAAGCATACAGCCACGTCATATCCAATCAAACCAGGTTGCCTACAGCCCAGCCAACAGTAAAAGGCAATTTCAGGGCTGAATACCTGTCAAAACTTAAAGACAGTCAAAGAAAAATGAAACACTGTTAAATGCCAGGTCAAGGATAGGGACTGCCAGAATCACACTTGTATCATGAGTCAATGCTTTTCAGACACAAGTGGACAATATGAAAACTCTACTCAGTGAAGTGTATGCATTCATTTGATGGAAATCTAATGTTGTATTGATAATTATAGTTCCAAAACAGGAAATTCCTTTTGAACAAAGTGAAGTCTCAACTCTGATTTAAATCATGCATGAACTGACTATGCAGCAGTTCACTGTTACACAAAAACCCACCCCATATATGTTCGTAATACACTGATGATAGTAAAACCATCAAACACTTCCTACAGGTAATAAAACAAGTTTCCCTCCTTACCCTCAACTTTCGCATGCCTGCATGTGTGTGTGTGGTACTTTTATTTCTTACCTATTAAAAAAAAGAAAAATTTCTTTGAAAAACAGAATCTGCGCATTTACTACAACAGCCACAATGCCCCAAGGAGAAGGCATACCTCAAGGTGGGGGTCTGCGTTTTGGGAGACCAGAATAGGGAAGAGAACATAATTGCGGAGAGCAGGCATCTTGTCCCCACGAAGCATCTGCTTCAATGAATTCAGCTGACCGGACAGCAAAGCATAGTTGTCCAGCATAGAAGGCCTGCACACATAATGATGATAATAATGATGATGATGATGACGACTATAATAATGATAATCATAATAACAACAACAACAATTTGTCACAATTTCTTCACTGATTCTTGTTCTTTCTTTCAGATCTACTTTTGGTCTATTCACCATCCAGACAACTCCATTCTTCAAATGACATGCACACACTGTCTATTCCAAGGATTCACACACAAACTTGCAGTGAATGTTCCTTTTCTTTTGTTGCACCCAAACAGTGGAATTCACTACCCTCACATATCTGTCACATCCCAACACCAACGTTCAAGAGAACACTCAAAACCCACCTTTTTTTTTTCAAACTATGTTTTTCAGAGTAAAACTTTCCATCTGCATATATGCTTGTAATATGATCACTGGGTATGCTCTTTGTGTTGAGTTGTGTGCATTTGTGATGATTTACCATGTGGTTCTGTGAGGCCTGGCTCCTTGGTGCATGTTTTGACTAGTTTGCATGTGATGTGTTTTATTTTGCTGTGATTTGGGCCTATGTGATGTGAGACTGTGATATTGCCTGTGTTACATATTGATATTCTTATGTCAGTTAATCTGAATTATGTGAATTTTAGCCAGTGTGATGTGAGACAGTCTGAAATATGTATAAATTTTAGTCAATGTGATGTGAGACTTTGCTGATATTTATCTTATTTTTCATTTATTTTGATTTTGATTTTTTTGGTACATATTTTTACATCACTTAGTCTTAAGTTAGTACATATTTTTGTAAAGCGCAGTGAGCCCCATCTGAGATGCGGGTACTGCACTATATAAGCCTGCATATTATGGCTATTATATTATCATTAACAATAATGTTGATGATGATCATCATCATTATAATAATAAAGAAATGTCTGGGTGGCTGTCAACCAACATCAATGCCTCCCAGTCGACTGCCAGCATTAGGACTGCAAATGGAACTGTGGCAGATAAACCTGGATGTGGCTGTGTAAAGAGGACTTGAGTCAAGATGAGCAGCTTGTGGTAATGGCACTGAACTGGCAAAGATGATATGATGATATCATACCATTATGATTATCTTATTCTTGTGTTCATTCTAAGAGCACTTAGCACACACAATGCTGCAAGTGATGAAGAACCACACAAAAATGCAGACATGCACACACACACACATACACACAGGTACACAAATAAAACCATTTAAATTTGTGCATCTGTTCATTGCAGAGGCCATGAGTAAGAGTAACTACTCAGTAAGGCTGCAAGCTGACAGCAAAATTTTAACAAAAACTATGAGATTCATGCATACATTTATTTAATGAATCACAAGAATAATAACAGATTAAAGAATTAAAATCCATACCAGTTTAGAGTTTCATATTCAGCCTCAAGCTTGGCAATGAAAGTGGCGATCTGGTTTTTCAAATCTTGAACCTTGACAATCATCCCCTCCAGACCAGCCTCCAGCTGCTTCTCTTCTTTCTGAAATTGCAGAAAAAGGAGAAATGATTTAATCAAAACAAACATACTTGATTTTGTTAACTCTCACAAACTACTCTCCAGATGAGAAGCCATTCCAAGGAAAACCTGCACATGGAGAGTACCAGATCAAAGTTGCTTGTCACCACCAGACTGCCCATGTCGTTTGTCAAGGTATCCAGAAACAGTTACACAAGGGAAAATAAAAGAAAAAGAAATCTCTGACATTATTACTGACAAGGATCTGGCTGACCTCGTAACGGAGAATGTTCTTATGCTTTTTGAAACAGAAGAGAAATGTCGAACAAGTGTTTTTTTTAAATTGGTAAAATTCCAAAAAAGATAAATCCACATGTGTCTTCATTTGTTTACCATGAAAGAGTGCTCTCAGACTCAAAGGAGGACAAAATCATAAGGAAAGATACTTGAATGTTTTAATCAGAACAAAACAGGGTGTAGCTGGATAAACTGTAGCTTGAGATGCCAGACACTGTCGGCAAGACATTAATACATTTACATAAAAAAAAAGAAGAGATTATTGGTATGAGTTTTCTACAGACCGATCTAAAATTTTCATCAATGGCATAAAGATGCTTTGAGTAGTACTACTAGTAGTGAATTTGTGTGTATTAAAGTGTCACTTTCAAACTACTGAGTTAGGCTTGTGGAACTGAGACGTTGGTGCAATTTCTTTAATTCTTGAAATGTCTTAATTTTACTGTACTTGTAGTTTCTAACACTGGTAGCAGACAGATTCTGGGGATACATGGCCCTTGGAAAATTTTCCTAGTTTGGTTTGGATGAGTGGAGCTCTAGACATTTCACAGAAAGAGGGGGTAAGGCAATGGAAACTGGATAACCCCACCTCCCAAAATCCTCTCCATTCATAAGTTATTTATTTTGGTTCCATATTTTCATGTTCGTTTCGTTTATTCATTTATGGTCTGTTCATATAAAATGATGATATTAGACTGTGTCCCTTTTTTCATGACTCATTGACTATTTCATTTGCATTAAAAAAAAAAAAAAAAAAAAAAAAAAAGAGATCCATAAGGTTGCTCACACCATCGACAGATGTCAATTACGATGGCTATGTTTGTGGATTAATAATCTTTAAGAAAAGTTCTGTACAAAAAAGCAGAGAGAGAGACTCAGAGAAAGACAAGAGAGGGGGTTAACTGAGGTGTGCACATAATAATAGGTACAGGTACAGGTACAGAATTTGGGACTTTTTTTTTTTTTTTTTTTTAAGCCTTTTTGGCTTTTCAACGTCCCTTCTTAATATAGAAATAGTTTAGGGTTGTGTACATGCGTATGAAATTTTTTAAATGTTCATTCATCAAAATCGAATGGTTTTATTAATGTAATTTTAGAGTCATTGTCTAGAAGATTCTTGAACTGGTCAATAGTTTTAGCTGTTTTTGTTGAATTATTCAGTGCATTCCATCCTTTAACTGCTCTAAAGCTAAAAGAAAACTTACGAATTTTTGTTCTGCAATATTTTGTGAAAAGGTTAGTATTTGAACTTCTGGTAACATGGAGTTTGTTAGTAGAAAAGAAGGTGCAGTGGTCAGTGTCAACCATTTTATTAATTATCTTGAATACTTGTATCATGTCTCCTCTATATCTTCTGTATTTTTGTGAATGCAAGTTTAGTTGTCTCAAACGGTTTAGGTAGTCCAAATCTCTTAACTCTGGTATCATTTTAGTTGCTCTCTTTTGCACCTGTTCAACTGCTTTAGACTCGTCTTATTAGTCTGGGATACCAAATTGTATTACCATATTCCAAAACTGGTCGAACAATTGTTTTATACAGGTTGACAAAAATGTCCTTACCCATAAATGGAAATGTTCTCTGAATAATACCCAATACTTTATTAGCTTTATTTATCACAGCCTGAATGTGGCCATCAAAAGAAAAATTTTCATCAAATATTACTCCCAGGTCTTTTTCTTCATTGCATTCTGAAATAACATTATAATTTGTGCCATCAATTTTCATTATATAATTTTTTTTTGGATTATTTCTTCTTAAGTGTAGCACTTTACATTTAGATACATTAAAATATAGATTCCACATGTTTGACCAATTTTGTAGGTTGTTTAGGTCATTTTGCAATTTGAAGGAATTTTGGGTTTTATCATAAATTATAGTATCATCGGCAAATATTTTGCAGCAACTACTAACATAGTCTGGGAGGTCATTTATAAATATGGTGAATAAAGTTGGCCCTAACAGTAACATACTACCTTGAGGAATTCCGCTCAAAACTTGCACATCTGGTGAAAAATTACTTCCAACCCTTACCTTCTGACTTCTCCCTAATTTAGATAATACCCTATAATGTGGTACAGAGTCGAAAGCTTTTTAAAAGTCTAAATATATAATATCTACAGATTCCTTCTCTTCTATTAACTGAGTTAAGTCTTCCATAACCTCCAACAGTTGAGTAATACATGACCGCTGTTTCCTGAATCCATGCTGACATGGTGAATATAAATTATTTGTAATCATAAAATTAACTGAAACATCTCTAACTAGTGATTCTAGTACTTTACATGCCACACATGTGAGGCAAACTGGTCGGCTAACTGCCAGCGACCGAGCCACTGTTTCCTTTGTGTTATTTCTTAGTCAGTCAGCACTCCATGTGTTATTTCTTACAGTCAGTCAGCACTCCAGTCAATGTGGGATCATTGCCAAGTCTAGTATTATTAGTAAAAGAAGTATGTGAACTGACAGGGGATTGTCACTTTAAGCTGTTTGTTCAATGTAAAAAACAACAACAACAAAACGACAGAAGAAATGGGATTCATTTACCGAGTCAGAGTTAAAAAAAAAGTTTACATTACGTATTAGCCCTACGCGCTGTAAAAATGTAGCATGCAGTCTACATATTCATCTACTGAACATGAACAATGATTTTCCGAACAAGCAAAACACTCACTGATTGTGCAGCTTGCATTTTACTTTGATTGACAGTCGGTACGACGTCTATCCGGAAGGAAGTCAACACACACACAAAGGTAATGCTAAATAACGCATGCGCAAAAGCGTCTTTCTGCAAAAACCAATCAAAACTCCCGCTTAGAACACGACTGATTACTAGTGTCTATGACTAAACGAGCATGCGGGAGAGGGAAGGAAGGAAGGAATTTTTGTTTAATGTCCCGTCACACATATCGGTGATTGAAGACATTTTGTAAAAGTATTTATGAATACATCTGAGTATTATCTGTTAGAAGGGGTGGGAGATGTGGATGAATGGAGGGTTTGGGGAAACTGGGCAAATGAGGGTAAAAATGTGGGTGAAATTTGAAAGAAAAACAAAACAAACAAACAAACAAAAAAACCCCTCTAAATACAGTTACAGGAAATTACTTAAAGGACTTCGTAAAAGAGAAGTCGTTAAACTGACAAGCGAAACAACTGATAATGAATGCAAAAAGTCAAAAACATCAACGTTCTCAGTCACTTGTGAAGACACACTTTCGTGTACAAAAGGCTTCATCAAGCTACAGTGAAAAATTATATGCTCAATTGTCAGGTTATTAAAGCATATACACTTGACATTAGAACAATACTTGGTCCGTAATGAATTTGATAATAGTCTGAGAGCTAAGCTCAGAATTGGTCTGCGAATCGGACCAAAGTCTGAGAGAGTCAACTGACGAGGTTTTAGACTTGAATTCAAGCACCTATAAAAGTCTCTTTCTAGTATATTGCTTATTTCCTTGTATGACAATGGGCAATATACTTTTATACTATGTATATGATTTTTTGCTCCCCTTTTTGCTGCCCTATCTGCTTGGTCGTTATAACGAAATCCAGTGTGGGATGGTATCCAACAAAAATCAACATTTGTACCCTTCACAAATAGGGAGTGCAATAAATACCTAATTTCAAAAAATAAATCTTCTCTTTGATTATTCTCAAAAAGGAGCAAACCTTTTAAGACAGATTGAGAATCAACACAAAATAGGATATTACTTATTATGATTGGTATATCAACAAGATGATTTAAAGCCATAAGGATGGCCACCAATTCAGCTGTAAAAATTGAATGTCCCTTACCTAAATAATATGATTTTTCTGTTTTTAGGTCAGGAATGACAAAAGCAGATCCTGCACTGCTATCATCCAGGACCGAGCCATCAGTGTAAACTTTTAAATGATAATCAAAATTTTCTTCTAATTCAATTCTGACAGATGCTGCTATTATATGTGGAGATTCTCCTTTTGTTGTGTCAGAAGCACATATGTTGACGTTTGCTTTTGTTAACTCCCAGGGAGGGACAGGTGGCACCAGAACACGAGGTGCCATATCATGCAAATCAATGTCTGAAGAATTTAAAATATCTGACACATATGTGTGAATGGTTTGTAGATTTGAATTATTTTGTGCATTTTTTGGAAAATCAATATCAGACCTAATATTTAATTCCTCAAAATCATCCACTGCTGTACATCTCACAATATATTTAGCAGAACTTAATTTTCTGATTTCATCTAGTGGTAGAATACCCGCAAGCTTATAGGCTTCTGAGGTCTTAGTATGCACAGGTACCCCTAAAGCCAGTTTCACAGCTTTACTGTCAATTATTCGCAGCTTCTTTAGGAACGTCGGCGGGGCAGAAAAGAAAATTTCTTGACCGTAGGTCAATCTTGATCTTACGAGAGATATCGCTAAATGTAAAAGAATTTTGGAGTCTTGTCCCCAAGGAGAGTGACTTACAATTTTTAAGAAATTTAAACTTTTAACTGCTTTAGTCACCATTGAATCAATGTGTTTCTTCCAGTTTAGTTTTGAAGTAAATAGGATCCCAAGAAATTTGATTTCCGACTTGAAAAATATTTCACGTCCTCCTAAAAAAAACCGTGGTAGTTTGCTGGGATTATAACCATTATTAAAGAGGATCAAATGTGTTTTTTCTACAGAAAACTCAAAACCATTAGATTGCATATAGCTACTCAGTCTATCGAGTTCACCCTGAAAATGTTTCTGTACATAATTTATGTAATGTAAGCTTGTCCTTTTCCTCAAGGATGTCTGAATCCATATAGCAATATCATCAGCATATTGAGCCAGCTTGGTAGATGATGAAAAACATGTATGTAAATCATAAAGCATAATGTTGAACAACAATGGAGAAATAATGGAACCCTGCGGGATTCCCATGTTTATAGGCCTAGAGGTTGATAAAGTTACTCCCACTTTTGCCACTATATATCTCCCACTTAAAAAGGATTTAACATAGTCATAAACATGACCCGACAGACCAATTTGTTTCAGCTTAAATAACAGTCTGCTATGCCACACTCGGTCATAAGCTTTAGTAAGATCGAAGAAGGACGCAAGGATACTTTTTCGCTTAGAAAACTGTTTTTTAATTTGGGTAGTGAGACGGGTCAGATGATCAATTGTAGATCTTCCTTTCCGGAATCCAGTTTGAGCTGACGGAATTATGTTATTTTTGTCACAGTAATACACCATTCTAATATTTACAATTTTCTCCATGACTTTCCCAACGTGGGAGGTAACCGAAATAGGTCTATAACTCGAAGCTTCTGTTCGAGGTTTACTCTGTTTTAATACAGGAGTTACAATGGAAGTTTTCCATACCTCAGGGATTTGTCCACATTCCCAGCACTTTTGAAATAATGTATGTAATATAATCAACCAGTTTTCTGGCAAATGGTTTAACATGGTGTAAGATACTACATCCTTACCAACTGACACATTTTTGTTACTCAACAAATGAATAGCGTTCTTTACCTCATGTAAAGTTATTGCCGAATTGTTTGTATTATCATTTTGTGGGGTAGGATCTCTATATTTGTCACTGATTTCTTCTTCCTCTCTTAAAGTCTTTTGTTTAGTTGACAAACTATCTACACTGCCTGTTTTAGAATACATACAAACAAATTCTTCAGCCTTCTCTTGAGGGGACAGAAACTCTTTATCTTTTGTTTTAATAGGATAGTCTTGGAGAACAATGCCTGATTTCATTTCTTTCATTTTGGCCCACACTTTCTTCATATCCTTATGGTCAGATACTTCATTCAAACAGAATTGTGACCAGTATTGTCTTTTTTCTCGGGCTATGATTCTATTCGCCTTGATTTTTGTGTAACACATTTCTTTATGAGCGGCTTCTTTTACATCTTCATCACGTACTTTTCTGAGTTTCAACCATGTTAGGTATGCTAGTTTCTTTGTATTTACAGCCTCCGCACATGCATCATTCCACCAAACATTTCCAGAAAAAATGTCACTCCTCTTTGAACCTTTTTTGGGAATTGCTATTTCAGCAGCTCCAATAATTGATTTTTGAAAGTTGTTATAAAAAACATTTAAATCTTCACAAAAAATTTCACTTTCAGAAATGTTCGTAAGATAGTTTTGAAATGTTTCCCAGTTTGCATATTTGTAATTGAATTTTGGGATTTCGTCTTCTCCGCTGTATTTAGATATATTACAATCCTTAAAAGACAGTGTGATTGGCACATGATCACTGCCTAGTGGATCATCCCCAGTATCCCACTGTACTGTTAAAGCTAGAGATGGTGATATGAAGGTTAGGTCAAGTGCCGATGCTCTATGATGAGCCACATCTGGGATACGTGTAATCCTCCCATCGTTAAGTAAATGCAACGATGAATCAACAATATTTTCAACAAAGTCAGGATGAGATATTATTTGACAATCACTATCCCAGAAGGGAGCATGGGAATTAAAATCTCCCCCGACGATCCATCTTTCTTTTGAGCAATTTAATGTTCGCAACCAATTTGTATTTTGCTTACTTGGACCTTTGGGATAGTAGACTGACGCAAAATGTATGATTTGATTATTAGAGACATGCAATTTTACAAACGTAGCTGACATCTTTTCAGTATAGTTAGAAATAGGAGATGGATGGACACTTGCGTAATTCAAACCACATTGTACGTAAATAGCTGTACTAATCTTGTCAGAATCCTCGCTTATATGATAAACCGGAGGATAATAATAACCTTTCAGATTCGGTAACTTATTTTTAGTAACATTCAATGACTGAAAAAGGAGAATATGATGAGAATTTTCAAAAAGGTAAGCACGCAGATTATCAATATTTGTACTCAAAGAGCGGGAGTTCCATTGCAAGACTGATAGATTCCTACATGTTATTTGCAACTTCTTAGTCATTTATCAGCTAGAATGAATCGTAGAAAAAAATATCATTAGATAATGAGATATCCGAATTTAAAACTAAGATAATGATAGATAAAGGGCCTTATACTATCAAAATACAAGGTGATGACGTGTTCTTCGTGTAGACAATGTGATGACTGATTTGATGCAATGTTAGGTAGTTAACAAGCTGTAGTTTCATCTCCTCGGATGACGACGTAAAAAGGTCTTTATATAGACCAGTCGTTGTCTCCGCTGATGACGACCTCTGGTAGTCATACAGTCCAGGTGTTGTCTCCCCAGATGGCGACGTCTGGTGGTCGTCATGCAGACTAGGTGATGACTGCTTAGATCGTGATGTTATGTATTCATGTGGACTAAGTGATGACTGTTCTGATGATGACGGCAGGTGGTGGTCATGTGTATCAGGAGTTGTCTCCCCAGTTGGCGCCGTCAGGTGGTCGTCATGTAGATTATGTAATGTCTGCTGAGGTGATGCTGTTGGAAGGCTTTCATGTATACCCGATGATGTCTTTACAGATGACGACGTCAGGTGGTCATCGTGTAGAACACGTGAAGCATTTTCAGATGATGATGTCATATGGTCATTGTGGAGAACAGGTGATGGCTCCTCTGATGACGATTTCAGAAGGTATTCATGTAGATCAAGTGATGTCTCCTCCGATGACAATGTCAGATGACCGTCTTGCAAACCAGATGATGTCTCCTTAGGTGACAATGTCGGGTGGTCGTCATGTAGAATAGGTAATGTCTCCTCAGATGATGATGGCAGGTGGTTGTTGTGAAGATCAGGTTTTGTT
The DNA here is from genome assembly GCF_041734735.1 of Babylonia areolata. Lineage (NCBI taxonomy): Eukaryota > Metazoa > Mollusca > Gastropoda > Neogastropoda > Buccinidae > Babylonia > Babylonia areolata. Next base: position 9,816,436 of record NC_134895.1, read on the forward strand.
GCAGATGACAAATGGACGTCATGTAGACCGGAAGTTTTACGTTCTGATGATACCGTGTAATCATCATATACATTTTTCAACATTAATTTTCCATCAAAGACCTCAGTCTGTGTTGACACACTGTCATAATGTACATCTGTCTGTGTAGACTTGGAACACAGTTTATGATAAGCTTTAACAACTTCTGCATATGATTTCTTTTTTTCACACACATTTTGATTCGTATTCAACCTTGCCTGTCGAAGTGCTTCTTGAAATGAAATGTAAGTTTTAGATTTCAGTTTATTCGCTTCTCTTGCGACGATTTTGGCCGGACATCCATGGAAAGCAGCTGAATGGTCTCCCTTGCAGTTCCAACAAAACCTTTCAGCAGTACATTTGTCTCGAGAATGAGACGACTGTCCACATCTGCTGCATCGATGAGTATTGCTGGAACAATATTTTTTAGTGTGATGTAACAATTGACAAAAAGTACATCTTACGACTGGAGAACAATATGGATATATTTTTAAATGGACATTTTCAAAGCTTAGTTTTTCTGGAAGGTCATGAAGTTTGAATGTTATCACTGTCGCTGGTCTCCCGTTTTTCAGATGGATTTTCCGACTGTCGCTCACAATAGGTATAGTGGAAAGAAAGCTGGTGTCAACTTCTCGGAAAACTATTCCCACTGTTTTCGGGTCAGGTTTTGAAGCTAAGACAGAAATGCCCGCGATGCTTTGCGTCTGTAACAACTTCTTGCGTTGTCTCTCGTTTTTACACTGGACGTAAAAACTATTATTTCTCAGTTTTGTTACAGATTCCACCTCTCCAACTACAGACTGGATGGCTTTTTTATGGTAATGTGGATATAAATGTCGCAACTGGAGAGAGTCATTTCCCGAATCTTTTAATAAAACCGGGAGAGGGAGGAAACATTTGCAAACACCGGTTCATTGCCAAAGAAAAACTATGTGTATGTCATACCGTTCTTTACACTTCCAGACATGATTTTGGCCGATTTTGCCATCATCTTCCTTCCATACTTTCTGAATTAATTGTCTGGACAGTGCCCCACAATGTTCATCCAAAGAAACCTGGTTCACACGTGCCGTGTTTTTGTTTGTTTGTTTGTTTATTATTATTTTATAAATATATATTTATATTCTACATACTAATATGCAGAGCATGAAGCATTTAAATATTGTGCACTGCGTAAAATGTCAACCAAAAAATGTACTTAAGAACTAAATGATCCCGGCGTGCTGCCGGCCTTCATAAATTGACGTTTGCACTCCCATATAATACTGATATCATT
>NC_134895.1:9820232-9827732 GCF_041734735.1 Babylonia areolata
GTTTTGTGTTCACATTTTGGCGAGAGAAACGAACATAGTCCATGCAGTGACTCCCCTAAGATGCCCAAGAGAGAAAGACAGAGAGACAGAGAGAGACAGAGAGAGACAGAGAGAGAGAGAGAGAGACAGACGGACAGAGAGAGAGACAGACAGACAGACAGACAGAGACAGAGAGAGGCAGAGAGAGAGAGAGAGACAGACAGACAGAGACACACACACACACACACACACACACACACACACACAGAGAGAGAGAGAGAGAGAGAGAGAGAGAGAGAGAGAGACACTGAGAGACAGACAGAGAGAGAGACAGAGAGACAGAGACAGACAGAGACAGAGAGATAGAGACAGAGAGAGAGACAGAGACAGAGAGAGAGAGAGATAGAAAAAAAGCTGCAGACTGACGCACACACCTCTCAGACATGGAGCTCGTAGAGGTTACAGTAAAAGTAAGGGAGGACGAGAGAATGATAATGACAAGGCTTTCAACAAAGAATAAGACGGGCACAATAGCCGAGTGGAAGGTCCCGGGTTCGAATCTCGGTAACAGCGCCTGGTGGGTAAAGGGCGGAGATTTTTCCGATCTCCCAGTTCAGCATGATTATGTGTAGACCTGCTAGTGCCTGAAACTCTTTGTGTGTATACACAGGCAGAAGATCAAATATGCACGTTAACTCTCTCCATACGAACGGCGAAAGAGACGATGTTAACAGCGTTTCACGCCAATTACCATCATCAAAATACTGCAAGCGGAAGGCTCTTATACTGAAGAGGTGAATGTTGACAAAGAATACCACAATTCTGACGACGGAAGCTAAAGGTTGGGTCATTCAGGCACCCACTGGACATCCGAGGGGTCTGTGTAGAGTAGAAGAGAGGACTGGCCGTACTGAGTGAGTTAAAGATCCTGTAGTCCACGTCAGCGTTCGGTGGGTTATGGAAACAAGAGCATACTACACCCAGCATGCACACCCCCGAAAACGGAGTATAGCTGCCTACATGGCGGGGTAAAAACGTTCATACACGTAAAAGCCCACTCGTGTACATACGAGTGAACGTGGGAGTTGCAGCCCTCGATCGAAGAAAAAGAAGAAGAAGAAAAAAAAAGAAGAACAAAGATTAACAAACGAAACAGAAACTCATGCGATTCCCCACAAGCTCAAGACATTATTGTTTTCGAACTTTCTTTTTATTCATAACCCCAGTTTTGTTTATAATTCCCATTAAAAAAAAAAAAAAGCAAAATGGATTCCTGTACGTTGTAGTAGTGATAGTCAAGGCAGAAATAAGGTGATGACAATGAACAAATCAACAAGCATAACATTATGGAAATCTAGAAATCACAGTATACCTATTTGTCATCAAAAAGCAACAAAAAGGATACAAGAAAGAAAAGAAAAAGAACTGGAAAGAAAGATAGATGTAAAGAAAGGAAGAAGAGGCACAGGAATTTAGAAGGAAAAAAAAAAAGAACAGAAAAAAAGAAGAAGACAGGTTGACAGCAAAAAATCGACGCAGAATAATCATGATCAATCAACCCTTTGGAACTGTACAGAAAGAACAATGTAATACCATGGAGCTTAAGAAAATTAAAAAAAAAAAAGGAACAAAACCCCAATTAAGCTTGAAATAACCTCGGAAATAGTGTGTAGCCTAATAAAGAAACTCTAATAATGAAAGAACAATGTAATACCATGGAGCTTAAGAAAATTAAAAAAAAAAAAAAGGAACACTGGAACCACTCTTAGCAGTGGTCAAAAGGAGGAAGCTGTCATGGTTCGGGCATGTGACACGCCACAATTCACTGCAAAAGACAGTTCTACAGGGAACGCTAGAGGGTGGTAGGCGAAGAGGGAGGCAAGCCAAATGCTGGATGGACAACATTAAGGAATGGACCAATATGGATAGCGCTACGCTGATACGACAGGCAGAAGATAGAACCGGATGGCGTCGTCTCACTACGGAATCGTCCCTCATGTCTCCTCTACGCCCATCCCGGGCAGGAGAATGAATGGAATGGGATGGAATGGAATAATGAAAAAAAAAAACACAACAAAACAAAACACACACAGAGAAGAAAAAAAAACCCCACAAGAACACAGACAATCAAACATCAACAAAACAATCGATGCATTAAACACATTAATAACAACTCGGCATGCCAGGGTGACTATAAAAAAAGGCTACAAAAAGGAAAATAAAGTTAAATGAAGGCAATCATGAATGGTAAATATCTCTTTTAAGTATTCCCCCTGTCTCTCGCTGTCTCTCTCTCCGGCTCTGTCTCTCTCTTTATTTTATCATTAACTTTTTTCATTTCTTCATCTTCAGACAAAAGAAGAAAAGGCTGACTTTTACTTGTTGATCTGTTTTGCACAATCACTTTCCATGAGACTGAAATCTATGTCATTTAAGAGTTGTTTACTTTAAAAAAATATTTATCTTAGAAACATATGATTTCCCATATCTAAAGAGTGAGTGCAAGAAGTGTTTCGCATGTTTTGCAAAGAATACAGAATAAAAGATGCACACAAAAAACAACCCACAGTGGTACAACAGTAGCTCTGGTCTATATGATACGACAAAAGGCAGTGTAAATCTGATGTAAAATAGGAATGTGAAACTTTAACATATGAACTCTATTCCATTAAACTGCGTTTAATATTTTACACGATAAAAGCGTAATTAAAAAAATAAATAAATAAATAAAAAAACAACAACAACAAAACAACAGTGTATTACAAAGGCAGTTGCTGAAACCATACTACACTAGAAATCCCATCACTGTCATCTTGTCTGTTCCCATCAAAGAACAGAGCTAAGCGTTGAATCTAGCTAAATTTGTAAACATTTTGCTAAGCAAAATCATAGAAAAATTGCTTTTCAAAACTCGGCTGGGTTTCCATATGCATTGTCCCAGTTGGTGTTATTAATGGAGTTTGGAAATAGCTGCTTTTCTGTTTTGGATAATACTTTAAAACAGTGCATTATTTCATTTATGTTGATGTTCATACAACTACCACTACAACTCTTCTTGTTGCTACTACTGCGGTTGCTACTACTGCGGTTGCTACTACTACTTCTACTACTACAAACAACAACAGTACATTTACAAAGCGATTTTAAGCATCATAAAGCGTCCTATAATCACCAAGTACAACAGAATCTTTCTATTTATATTGTCATAATGGTTTATTTGCCTATTTGTTCCACCTGTTTACAGTGGTATTTTTTTGTTGTTGTTTTACCACGTACTCCATGTGTTTATGAAAAAGAAAAAAACCCAAAAAACAAAAACAACTAGACCTCTGACAAAAACACATGGCAATAAATAGAAATGAAAGATTACCAATACCAACTAATCAGAATCAGAAGCAAAACATATTGCAGCTATATATATATATATATATATATATATATATATATATATATATATATATATATATATATAAAGAAGCTATATTTACAAATTACTTGATAGTGTAAAACGATGTCAAAACACGAAATGATCTTTCGGGTTTCATTTATACACAGCGAAAGAGAAAAGAAAAATCACAGTTTCTGTACAATTCATAACAAAGTTAATACAATGATTTATTTCTTTTCCTTTGATCTTTTTCTTTTAATTCTGTTACGTCATGCATGGGTGGAGATGGGCTGTTTATTCTCTCAAAATGAAGTCCACAGAAGCTGCAACAAATGAATCAGACATGAGTACACCGTAGACAGAAACTTGCACTGTTGTAACATCAACGCATCTATAATTGTTAAAAGAGTTCTTTGTGCTGCTGCTAACTACGATTTTCTGGAGGTGTCACAGAAAACGTTCAGATTCCACAAAATGAGAGTATATGTTTTTTTGTTTTTTTTAAGGTTTGAAATGCAGTGAAATATGAAGTGATGGCCTAGAGGTAACGCGCCCGCACTGGTTCGAATCACGACACAGTCGCCAGTATTTTCTCCCCCTCCACTAGACATTGAGTGGTAGCCTGGACGTTAGTCATTCTAATGAGACGATAAACCGAGGTCCCGTGTGCAGCATGTACTTAGCGCACGTTAAAGAACCTACGGCAGCAAAAGTGTTGTCTCTGGCAAAATTCTGTAATAAAATCCACTTCGATAGGAAAAACAAACAATCAAACAAAATAAAACAAACAAACAAACAAACAAAAAAACCAACACACAAAACAACTGCAAGGCAGGGAAAAAAAAAGAAAAAAAGAAAAAAAAAGGGGTGACGCTCTGAGTGTAGCGCCGCACTCTCCCTGGGGAGAGCAGCCCGAATTTCACACAAAGAAATCTGTTGTGACAAAAAATAGTGATACAATACATTACAATACAATGCAGTGTGCGTTTGTGCATCGCGTGAAAACCTGTTTGCTATGTCACTTCTTGGATCACATATAACTTGCTAAATTGGCCCTATATAATTATCTTGCCTTGTCATGGCTTGTCTTGCCTTGTTTTGTCTTGTCTTGTCTTGTCTTATCACCAGCACATCACCGCAACTACAGTACCCAGGCTCTAATACAAACAAACATCATCCTTGACAAGTGAGAGAGAGAGAGAGAGAGAGAGAGAGAGAGAGAGAGAGAGAGAGACTCTGACACTGACCCTGATACTGATATAACGACAGAGACAACGAATGAATCTACATACTTACCAGCACAAATATGCCTACCTTAAAGATTTATATGAAATGTTGTCAGTGCCATTCAGTTTTTTTTTTGTTTTGATTTATATATCGGCCAAGTAAATTAGAAAATTTTTAGAAAAAAACGACCCCAAAAAAACAAACAACAACAACAACAACAAACAAACAAAGAAAAAACCAAAAACCAAAAACAAACAAAAAAACCCAACCCAAACCCCAAAAACCAAACAACAGTGGACATGAAAAAGTAAATATTATGGGCCTGCCCCAAGGAAATAAAGAGTTTTGTATTGCTTTACGTTTCGTCAAAACAAAATATGTATCTGTGTGAAATTCGGGCTGCTATTTCCGGGTAGAACGCATCGCCACAGTGCAGTCGCGCTACTCATTTTTTATTTTCTGGAAATTAACAAACAATTCGGCCAGGGGATAAAATGATTAAGAAATAGTAAAGAGTGATAACCCTTTCCATTGTGAATGGAGAGAGTTACCACTCTTTACTATTTGTTAATCACTTTTTTTTCTCTCTCTTTTTTTGTTGTTGTTGTTGTCTTTTTGTATTTTTTTTTTCTAAACCTAAATGGATTTTTGTAGAGAATTTTGCCAGGGACAACACTTTTGCAACCGTGGGTTTCATTTTCCGAACGCTAAGCGCACGCTGCACCATAGGATCTCGGCTTCTTATCGTCTTATCCAAAAGACTAGCACCCAGACAATAACTCAACGTCTATAGCAGAGATGGGTAAGGGTGTGTGGGTAGGTGGGTGGGGAACGGGGGGGGAGAGGCGGTAAAAATCTGGTCCATACTGGAACTGGAACCCGTCCACCTAGCTTTTCTTGTCGGGCGCATTTTCCACAAGGCGACGACGGCCCGTGTTTTGGAGCATTCGTTGCTGTAGCTGTCGTGAAGCAGGCCCGCATTAAAACAGTTTGCTGTTTTGCTACAGGAGAGAGAGAGAGAGAGAGAGAGAGAGAGAGAGGGGGGTGGGCGTGGGGGGGGGGTGGTGGTGGGGGTGGGGGTGGGGGGGGGGAGATAGTAAACGCATCCGCCTAGGAAGCAAGAGAAATCTGAGCGCACTGTTTCGAATCACTACATAGTCGCCAGTATTTTCTTCCCCCTCCATTAGACGTTGAGTGGTGGTCTGGACGCTAGTCATTCTGATGAGACGATAAACCGAGGTCCCCGAGTTGTCCCTGGCAAAATTCTGTAGAAAAATCCACTTCGATAGGAAAACTATTGATAGGAAAAATACAACAACAACAAAGAAAAAAAAAAAAGAAAGAAAAGGATAGTGCTCTCAGTGTAGCGACACGCTCTCCCTGAGGAGAGCAGCCCGAATTTTACACATAGAAATCTGTTGTGACAAAAAAAGAGTAATACAACACAGAAGGATGGTGGTGGGAGGGAATTAAGGGGTGTGTGTGGGGGTGGGGGAGGGGGTAGTGGGGAGTGTGTGTGTGTGGGGGGTATTTTGCAAATACCTACCTTGAGGTGAATGAGGAAGTAAAGTCCATGTGTTCCGGACCTGGGCGCTGCAGCAAGTGGCCGTCAGCCCGAGGGGTTGATTCCCCATGCCCTGTTGATGATGAAGCTGAAGGAGGCGTCGGTGTCAATGCTGACACTGACGGCTCTGTAGTAGTCGATGAATTCGTCCCGCGTGACCTGTTCCATTTGGCAATGATGATGATGATGATAATGATGATGATGATGATAAAAACAACAGTAACAATCATCATCATCATCATCATCATTACCATAGACATCATCATTATTGACATTGATATTGATATTAATGTGTGCATTTATATAGGCCTATAGAATGAAGTACACTGTTGACCCCCTAGCTTCAAGATGAGTTACCTGGCTTTCACAAGGACAGGTCCTGCCTGCACTGACCAGACAGCAACGCTGCGCCTCATCTTGCAATGGTCACTGGAGTGAAACCCACCCCTCTACGTCAGTTTCACTGACTACGAGAAGGCATTCAACAGCGTGGACAGACAGACCCTCTGGGAGCTGCTGAGACACTACGATGTGCCAGAGAAGATCACGAACATCATCCAGAACTCAAATGAAGGGATGACCTGCAGGGTGGTCCATGGCCGGCAACTCACACAAGCCTTCCAAACAAAAGACAGGACTGAAGCAAGGATGCTTACTGTCGCCCTTCCTGTTCTCATCAGTAATAGACTGGATAATTAAGACCTCCACAATCTAGAAGCAAAATGGCAACCAGTGGACACTTTTGACCCAGCTGAACGACGTTGATTTTGTCGACGATCTGGCCTTCTCTCCCGCACCCAGCAACGGATGCAGGAAAAGACCAGTACTGTTTTGGAAACCTCAGTTTGCCTGGGTCTCAACATGCATAAAGGGAAGTGCAAGACACTTGAGGTCAACGCAGCAAACACAACACCTATCTGGCTGGAAGGCGAGGCGCTGGAAGTGATGGAAAGCTTCACTTATATTGGCAACACCATTCAGAAGCAGGGTGGAACTGATGCCCATATATAAGAACCTGCACTGGAAGACAAGGGCAGCTGGAAATCAGCTGAAGAATGTCTGGGGATCCAGAGATCTCACAATCCACATCAAGATCAGAATCTTCAACACCATAGTAAAGCCTGCCCTGGTGTATGGAGTAGAGATCTGAAGACCCACCGTCACTGCCATGAAGAGAATCCAAACTTTCGCCAACACATGCCTAAGAAGGATTCATCGGATTCACTGGCTAGTAGACAAAAATCAGAAGCGAATAACTATGGAAGCAAACACGACAGCAGCCTGCAGAAAAAAGAAAGAGATCCTCCAGAGACACTGGAGATGGATCGGCTACATGCTCCGC
>NC_134895.1:9832732-9852732 GCF_041734735.1 Babylonia areolata
CGGAACACTTGGTAATAAAGACTATTCTATTCTATTCTATCCTGACTGATCCTACCGGGGGCAATAATAACAATTATTTCACCCCATACCGTATACACTCCATCTCGCTCACTACGATCGGCTTCGGATCCACTCTGTTTACGCATACCCAGATTCAAACACTCGACTGTTGGCCGCCGTTCTTTCTCTGTTTCTGGACCTTGCGATTGGAATGAACTTCCTCTTTCGCTTCGTCAAGTCTCCACACTCAGCTCTTTCAAGTCTGGCCTTAAAACCCACCTCTTCCCAAAATAGCCTCCCTTGCCTGCCCTTCCTTGTCTTTAGTTTCTACAGTTTTAGAGTTATGCATGCGTGTGAATGACTGGTGCGAAAGCGCTTTGATTTGTCTCTGCACAAGATCCAGCGCTATATAAATATTATTATTATTATTATTATTATTACCGTGTTCATGTATCCTGTGTGTCTAAGCGGATATACGGTGAAATAATTCTTATTATTGGTTGCAGTGGTATCAGATTAATTTTTTTTTTTTTTTTTTTTTTTGTAGTATAATAGATAACATGGCAAAATTCTACACACACACACACACACACACACACACACACAAGACACAAGACTGTCATCCAGCATCCAGCAACCGATCGAGGACTCACTCGAACTGCATCGAGGAACTCATTGAAGTTGAGCAGCACTGCTTCGCCTGGGTTTTGATCTTTGTTGAACGTATGAAACACTTGCTCAATCTCGGCTCTCGGCATAGTAATGCCCCAGTCCTCACACCCGTGTACGAACTCCTCCATCGAGAGACCTCGGTTTCCGTCATCGTCCATTATCTTGAAGGACCTGTGGGTAGGAGGATATGATGATAGAAGGCTGATCGGGGCGGATTAGTAGTAGTTGGCTGAATCTTTCATGGGGAAAGAAATGGGGCACAACTCAAGACTTTTTTAAATTTTTAAATTTTTTTTTTTATAGAATTAAAAAAAAAAATTATTATCATCATTATCATTATTATTATTATTATCATCATCATCATCTTTTAATTATCATTTATATTTTCATTTATTTATTCATCGATTTTCTTTTTTTTTTCTTTTCTTTTTTTTTTTTTTTTTTTTCTTTTTTTTTACAATTCTGCTTAGTTAGCGAAACATAACACACACACACACACACACACACACACACACACACACACACACACACAAGAAAAAAAAGAGAGAGAGAGAGAGAGAAAAGGTTTAGAAACGGACGACAATATTCAATTAGAAATAATAACATTAGAAAAGAACAATTATCACATGATAACATACGTAAAGGTGCATACGTGTATACACATGGATTCGCACTCACACAAGTACCATTATTACACAACACATAAACACAAGCCAAGGCACACACACACACACACACACACAACAGCAACAACAACAGCAACGCACACACACACAGACACACACACACACACAACAACAACATCATCAACAACAACAACACACATACACACACACACACACACACAACAACAACAACAACAACAACAACACACACACACACACACACGCACACAACAACGACAACAACACACATACAGACACACACACAACAACAACACACAACACACACACACACACACACACACACCCACACACACATCAAAACAAAAGAAACACACACACACACAAAAACAACAAGCAAACAAAAAACCCGCCCACACAAACAACAACAACAACAACACACACACACACACACACAACCACCCCCACAAACAACAACAACAACGTGACCTTCAGCACCATTCAAACGTGCTGCCGCGACAGACAGACAGACAAAACGGACAGACAGACAGTCTCACGGATGGACAGAAGGATAGACGGACAGACAGACAGACAGACTGTCTGACGGACGGACAAAAGGACATACGGACGGACAGACAGACAGACAGACAGACAGACAGACTTTCCGATCGCCCTGATTTTGTCAAGGCCTCGCATGAGGGCACGGAGCCGGAATCTTTTGACGGGGTCAGTCTCCTTAGCCAGCTGTCTGGCACATTCCTCTTTCGTCTCTTTCGCCAGGCGGTCACAGTCCATCCTGGCACACAATACAATACAATACAATACAATACAATACAATACACAAACTTTATTGTCTATACTTTGGTACAGAGATTTTCATTTTGGCAGCAGCACATGTCCAACATAAGAAGAAAACAAAAGACAAATAAAACGAATAGAAAATAAAAAGATAAATTAAATGGCACCAAATGGAAATAGCTATATACAAATATACAGATTACTGAAATTTACGTGCCTCTCCATTTCAGTCAGCCAAGCCGCATTGCACATCTTTCCCCCCCCCCCCCCCCGACCCACCCACCCACACACACACACCACGCGCACACACACGCACACATACACACTCTCTCTTCCTCTCTCTCTTTCTCTCTTCACAAAGTATGCAACTACAAAGATCATAGTTCATTTAAAAATCAAGTATCACCAGAGTAAGACAAGAATTAAACCAAAAAGCAGCACTTCCATAGTTCACAAAAAAGATAAGAGGCATCACAGAAGAACAACTTTCATTCATTCATACTAATCAAAAGCCGTAACACAACTTCTTCACCACCCCCAATCCCCCCACCCCCCACATCCCCCATATCCCACACTCCCCCTCCTTTGGAAAAATACCTACAGGCCTAAGCATAATTGCCCCCCCCCCACCCCCCCACCGAACCACCCCCAACCCCCTACACACACACACACACACACACACACACACACACACACACGGAAAACACAACAATCAACAACAACAATAACAATAATAATAATATTCATCATCATCATCATCATCATCATGGACATTTATATAGCACGTTTCTCCAGCAATACTGCTCAAAGCGCTTTACATTTCGATCCTCACTCCCTGCCCTCCTCCATCAATACTCCTCACCATCCGCAAGCCCCCCCCCCCTTCCCCCTCCCCCACTTCCCTCCCCCCTCCCTCCACCCCCCTCCCCTTCCTCCTCCCTCCCCCCCCTCCACCCTGCCCGCCCGCACACACACACGGAAGCACGTACCACAAAACGCTCACGCAACTGAACATTGGAAACCACCCACCCACCCAACCATGACGCCCTCCCAAGAAAACGCATCCCTGCAACACACACACACACACACACAAACGCACGGACGCTCACCAGCACCCCGCCACACACACACACACACACACACACACACACACACACACACACACACACGGCAAACAGCCTCTCCACAACAAAACATGCACCCAAAACCAAATCACACACAGGAAAAAAAGCAAAACGAACAAACAAAAACAACAACAACAAATAAACTGCTGTTACTGCTGTTGGAAAAGATGTGCTTTCAGAGCAGACCAAAAAGATTTCAGCGAGACAACGATGAATCCTTTGACCCCCTGCATGGGCATGGAGGATGATTTATGATGAAGTTGGACCAAAACTTATACATGTGTGGTTCGTCCGTCGGGATCGACGAGGACCATCTAGTCATCCTGGGGGTGGGTGGGTTGGGCTCTGTGGGTGCGCAGATGACTGGTCAGGCCAATTCGCGCCCGGAAGTTTCTGACGCAGTGTGGACAAGGGATGGTGGCGGCTGTCGGGGACTTGCTGGCCCTGCTTTTCCTGGCCTGTCTGCGTTGCTCTGCTGCAGCGATTCTGTTGGCCTCACAGGATTTGGCGCCTTTGTGGACAGCTGAACGCCACTTTGGTCAGTCCATTGCATTCAGCTCCCATGTGTCGTGGCTGATGTTGAAGGCCTTCAGAGAAGCTTTCAGAGTGTCTTTGAAGCGCTTCTTTTGGCCTCCATGGGAGCGCTTGCCATGTTGGAGTTCGCCGTACCGCAGTTTCTTGGGGAGCCGGTGGTCTGGCATGCGAACTACATGGCCTGCCCAGCGCAGCTGGGCCTGCATCAAGATGGTGTAGATGCTGGGCAAGTTTGCACGAGTGAGCACCTCTGTGTCAGGGATCTTCTCTTGCCACTTTATGCCGAGAAGTCAGTTTTCTGAGGCTGGTGGTGTGGAAGTGGTTCAGCTTATAACTTATACATAAACAGCAATTTAAACACATGAAATTGGTGAAAACAACACAATAATAATAATAATAAAACCCAGATATGTATAGATCAATGATCAGTATAATCTTGCAATCTTTCCCATTTCCATGAAGTTTCTCACTTCCAAACACACTCTTCTTCCCTGCTTTCAACAGACTGGGGAAAAAATCTAGAACCTGATAACAAATAATTTCTTGGGAATCGACTCATTTCGATCTTCTTCTTCTTCTACGTTCCTGGGCTGCAACTCCCACGTTCACTCATACATGCGCAAGTGGGCTTTTATGTGCATGACAGTTTTTAACCCGCCATGTAGGCAGCCATACTCTGTTTTCGGGGGTGTGCATGCTGGGTATGTTCTTGTTTCCATAACCCACTGAACGCTGACATGGATTACAGGATCTTTAACGTGCGTATTTGATCTTCTGCTTGCGTATACATACGAAGGGGGTTCAGACACTAGCAGGTCTACACATATGTTGACCTTGGAGATCGTAAAAATCTCCACCCCTTACCCAGCAGGAGCCGTTACTGTGATTCGAACCCGGGACACTCAGACTGAAAGTCCAACGCTTTAACCATTCGGCTATTGCGCCCGTCATTACGAAGATCTGAAAATTCCGGGCATTCACGAAACTCATAATTATGGAATATGGACGTAATAATCTGCTAGGCGACTTTGCTTTTGTCATGTTAGTTAGTGAGCCGTCACATTGTCACATGCAGACTATCGCTGGCTACAGGCACAAATGGACGAAAAGCATAAACAACAACAGCAACAGCAGCAGCATCACAACCACCAACAAAACTAGATTCTTTCTATTAATATTATTATCATTTTATTTCTCTCTCTGTCTCTCTGTCTCTGTCTCTGTCTCTCTCTCTCTCTCTCTCTCTCTCTCTCTCTCTCTCTCTCACACACACACACACACACTCAGAGGACGGTCGAACTCTAGAAATAGAGGACTTCGATTTGACACACACACACACACACACACACACACACACACACACACACACACACAGAGACTCTTGCATCACACATGTAAAGATCCTAAGCGAAAGCACTACTGCATGTATGTACGTATGTATGTATGAATGTATGTATGTGTGATATTCGTGTTCGACTGAGGCCATCAGGACAGCGGAGGAGGCAACTTCTGTCTCAACTGTCAATTTCGTGTGTGTTACATAATAAAAAATGATTGATTTAAGTTTTGTTGAAAAAAACAAACAAAACAAACAAACAAAAAAACAAACAAACCCATAACAATATAACATATTTCTAATGGAAAACTAACAACTATAACAGCGAACCATCTGGACTATTTAACAAGGAGTTGAAATACATCAGCAATGGACTGCTGAACGTCAACACTGAAGACGATTTCAGTTCAGGGATTTGAGACTTTAACATATCGCAAGTTGGTATATGATCGGCTGTTATGCGAGCACCACAGATTTTCATTCCATGTGACAAAATGTCCGGCGACGGATCTTCTGCCAGCAGTGCTGACCTTTCGGGAAGGGATTTTTGAGCTATGATGTACTGCGAATTCTGATAGGGAAAAAAAATCTTTTCAAGAGTGCTTCCAAAGTTCAACACACTATTTTTGAGATCATTCTTGAACTTGAACTGGAATCAGACGTTTGAGGCATGTGAAGGCCTGTTCGTCGTTCAATTAGAAACAGTATACTAGCGTGCGTGGCTTGATGACAGCATACCTTATCATAGGACCCCGTGACGAAGCAACAGTCAGCGGTGTGGGTCTACCCAGATGACTGACTGATTGATATGGATACTTGTATAGCGCCTATCCCCGGTCGCAGACCAAGCTCTAACGCTTTACAAACACGGGGTCATTTACACAACAGGCTGCCTACCTGGGTAGAGCCGACTGACGGCTGCCATTGGGCGTTCATCATTCGTTTCTTGTGTCATTCAATCATATTTCAGGCACGCCCACATACACACTCAGACAAACATGCAACATTTAACATTTTACGTGTATGACCGTTTTGTTTATGTACCCCGCCATGTAGGTAGCCATACTCCATTTTCGAGGGTGTGCATGCTGGGAATGTTCTTGTTTCCATAACCCACCGGACGCTGGCATGGATTACAGGATCTTTAACGTGCGTATTTGATCTTCTGCGTGCGTATACACACGAAGGGGGTTCAGGCACTGGCAGTTCTGCACAGATGTTGACCTGGGAGATCGGAAAAATCTCCACTATTTACCCACCAGGCGCCGTTACCGAGATTCGAACCCAGGACCCTCAGACTGAAAGTCCAATGCTTTAACCATTCGGCTATTGCGTCGAGAACCCACCTGTGAAATTCAAAAGAAAGAGAAAGTGCTTCCAAACAAATGGTAGCATGTTTCTTTGCAAAACCCGGCCACGTTGCCACCACACACTGCTTGAGGACAGAAAGACGGTGACGGCTGACTGGTCTGTAAACCACTGTTCTGCCTGAAGTCTTCCAGACATGGTGCAGACGGCGTCCCCGAACGGGTAGTCCGTGGTCTGTTTCTCCATCATGACACTGCCAGCGCCCACACAGCAGCTGCAACTCTGGATTTTCTAGCCGACAGTAATGTTCAGCTGGTCAATCACCCACCGTAATTATTCCCCTGACTTGGCCCCCTGTGACTGGTTTCTGTCCCTTCCTGTCAAGAGGCAGTCGAATGGAAACTGACTGGTTTCTGTCCCTTCCTGTCAAGAGGCAGTCGAAGGGAAACTGACTGGTTTCTGTCCCTTCCTGTCAAGAGGCAGTCGAAGGGAAACTGACTGGTTTCTGTCCCTTCCTGTCAAGAGGCAGTCTCGAAGGGAAACTGACTGGTTTCTGTCCCTTCCTGTCAAGAGGCAGTCGAATGGAAACTGACTGGTTTCTGTCCCTTCCTGTCAAGAGGCAGTCTCGAAGGGAAACTGACTGGTTTCTGTCCCTTCCTGTCAAGAGGCAGTCGAAGGGAAACTGACTGGTTTCTGTCCCTTCCTGTCAAGAGGCAGTCTCGAAGGGAAACTGACTGGTTTCTGTCCCTTCCTGTCAAGAGGCAGTCGAAGGGAAACTGACTGGTTTCTGTCCCTTCCTGTCAAGAGGCAGTCTCGAAGGGAAACTGACTGGTTTCTGTCCCTTCCTGTCAAGAGGCAGTCGAAGGGAAACTGACTGGTTTCTGTCCCTTCCTGTCAAGAGGCAGTGGAAGGGAAACTGACTGGTTTCTGTCCCTTCCTGTCAAGAGGCAGTCGAAGGGAAACTGACTGGTTTCTGTCCCTTCCTGTCAAGAGGCAGTCTCGAAGGGAAACTGACTGGTTTCTGTCCCTTCCTGTCAAGAGGCAGTGGAAGGGAAACTGACTGGTTTCTGTCCCTTCCTGTCAAGAGGCAGTGGAAGGGAAACTGACTGGTTTCTGTCCCTTCCTGTCAAGAGGCAGTCGAAGGGAAACTGACTGGTTTCTGTCCCTTCGCGTCAAGAGGCAGTCGAAGGGAAACTGACTGGTTTTTGTCCCTTCGCGTCAAGAGGCAGTCGAAGGGAAACTGACTGGTTTCTGTCCCTTCGCGTCAAGAGGCAGTCGAAGGGAAACTGACTGGTTTCTGTCCCTTCCTGTCAAGAGGCAGTGGAAGGGAAACTGACTGGTTTCTGTCCCTTCCCGTCAAGAGGCAGTCGAAGGGAAACTGACTGGTTTTTGTCCCTTCGCGTCAAGAGGCAGTCGAAGGGAAACTGACTGGTTTTTGTCCCTTCGCGTCAAGAGGCAGTCGAAGGGAAAGCAGTTTCAGAACGCCGAAGATGCCCGTGCTTTCTTCGAGGCTGTCATGTAGTCATGTCGTGGAGTGTTGGCCTAGAGGTAACGCGTCCACCTAGGAAGCAAGAGAATCTGAGCGCGCTGGTTCGAATCACGGCTCAGCCGCCGATATTTTCTTCCCCTCCACTAGACCGTGAGTGGTGGTCTGGACGCTAGTCATTCAGATGAGTCGATAAACCGAGGTCCTGTGTGCAGCATGCACTTAGCGCACGTAAAATAACCCACGGCAACAAACATGCAGATCTCATTTTGCTGTTGGCCCAGTTGCAAGCGAGTGTCAACCTCTGATATTAACTGAGCGTTGAGCCAGACGACAACAACAATAGCAACAACAACAGCTACTACTACACACACACGTGCGCACGCACGCACGCACGCATGCACACACAAAACATATACATACAGAGTCTCCGTATCTCTCTGTTTTTTGTTTGTTTGTCTGTCTCTATGTTTCTTTCTTTCTCCACAAACGTACACTGTACCTGTTATCCAAAGCAGCTACAACTGGCGGGAATGAACGTATATCGCTCGCACGCGCGCGCGCACAGACAGACAAACAGACAGACAGACACACACACACACACACACACACACACACAACGTACCTGAGGTTTAACAGGTATAGAGACGTCACCAGCACAACAGGTATTTACTGTAGATATGAATCAAACCGTCCAAAGCTGTCACAACCAAACAGGTGTCCGTCAACACACACGCAGAATGAAGAGACTGTTCTCAATGTGGTGAGGTGAAGTCAACTGACGAGAAAAAGCACAACAGGGTTGGGGGGGGAGGGGTGTGTGTGTGTGTGGGGGGGGGGGGGGGAATCACAATGAGAGAGGGGAGGAGGTGAGGGCTGTTGTGTTTGGATGTCACTATGGTAACCTGCATCGGTCTGCTGCTGCTTGTCGTCCCAGAGCGTGAGGTGTCGTGGCAGATTTAGTCACCCCCCCCTCACTCCACCCATGTTTAGAATTACCCCCGGCGTTTTATTTTATTTTATTTATTTTTTTTTTTTTTTAAATCAAAATTTTGAATTCCTTTATGTTTTAGGTTGGGGGTAGGCGTTGGGAGTGTGGAAATGGGGTGTCCTTTAAGGCAGAGGCTGGCATTATCAAAGTGAGTTTTTCGTTTAGTCTTCGTCGGACCCCTTCCCACTCCCACCACCGCTTTTCTCTCTGCGTCTCCCTTTCTGTGTTTCTCTCTGCTGCGTGCATGCTTGCGTGTGTGTGTGTGTGTGTGTGCACGGGCGTGTGTGTATTTTGGACATAAATGGACATAATGATACATACATACATACATATATGCATACATAAATGAAGACACCAACATCTACACCTACACGTACACCCACACGCCCACACTCACATCCACACCCACACACACACACACACACACACACACACCACTTACCTTGTTCTTCTTTATGCAATCCTACGGTTTCAGCACTGTCACACTCAACATAGCCCTCGGTGGTCCGGACGCTAGTCATTCGGATGAGACGATAAACCGAGATCCTGTGTGCAGTATGCACTTAGCACACGTAAAAGAACCCACGGCAACAAAAGGGTTGTCCTGTCAAAATTCTGTAAAAAAAAAAAAAAAATCCATTTCGACAGGAAAAAAAACAAACAAACAAAAAAGCAAAAAAACTGCAAGCAGGAAAAAAATACACCTCCTCCCTCACTCCCCCCCCCCCCCCCCAAAAAAAAAGGGGGGGGGGGGGGGGCGCTCTCAGTGTAGCGACGCTCTCTCTCCGGGGAGACTCAGCCCGAATTTCACATAGACAGAGAAATCTGTTGTGACAAAAAGGAGAAATACAAGTTCAAAAGAAACTGATCTTCTGTTTCCACAATGTTACTTTATTCTGTCACTGAGTTATTTATTGTTTGATATTTTTCATGCTAGCTCTGCCTGTAATGTCCTTTGTCTTGTGCTGATACACATTCTTATCTCGAGTGTATTACATTGCCTATTTAGATGACGAAAAAAAAAAAGTAGTATAGACACTCATATGAAGAAATTTCCTACCAAGAAAGTGTCTCTAGTTTATCCTTTTTTTTTCTCTTTTTTTTCCATTTTATCTGTTTATTTTTTTGTTTGTGACAAAAAAAAAAAAAAAAAAAAAAAAGTGCAGAATATATGCACCATGTATGCCCTACGTTCTTCTTTTGTACACGTCTTTGTCTTGTTACACCTTTTCCTGTTACACATTAAGTTCATGTATTGCATTGTATTCGTTACTGTTTAGTTATATTGAGATTTGTGCATTGGGAACAGAAATTGAATGAGAAAAAAAAGGGGGAAAAAAAAAAAAGAAGAAGAAGAAAAAAAAGAGTAATACAAAATACCCGGGTGGAAATATCGGAGGGGGCGTCTTGGATCTTGCCCCCCGCATACAACAGACAACCAACCACTGTGGAGAGGCTACAGTGGGCAGAGGGCGGGTGGTGTGTGTGGTGGGGAGGGGGGTCGGTGGTAGTGGTGATGGGTGGGTGGGTGGGTGGGTGGTGGGTAGGGTGGTTGCCGCCTATCTCACACGCACGTCAGGCCGTGTGCAGTCAGTCAGAACCATTCCAATGACCCCCCCCCTCCCCCTCCCCTCTACCCCCACCAGCCCGCCCCCACCCGTCCCCCCTGCCCCCTGCCCCGCCCCCTCCCCCCCGTCCCCCCGTCCCCCTCTTCCCCTCACCTCCCCACCACCACCCACCATCCATCCCTCGCATTGATTTCACTTTGGTCCTTCCAGCAGTTCAGTCTACCCTAATAACAGCCGCCTGCACTCATACCTTGTTCATGTATACTGTGTTTGTTGTAAGCATGTGTGTGTGTGTGTGTGTGTGTGTGTGTGTGTGTTGTGTACGTGTATGTGTGTGTAGTGTGTGTGTGTGTGTGTGTGTGTGTAGTGTAATGTAGTGTGTGTGTGTGTGTGTGTGTGTGTGTGTGTGTGTGTAGTGTAGTGTGTGTATGTATGTGTGTGTGTGTGTGTGTGTGTGGGGGGGGGGGGTCAGCCCGATACTCCCCCGTGCCGATACTCCCCCGAGTCGATACTCCCCCGTGCCGATACTCCCCCGGCTCGTTAATCTCTCTCGAAAAGATCCAAAAATAAGCAATTGTAATTATACAGTTGTGACTGATAATATGTTTTCTGCTTGATCTAAGATGTGTTGTGGAATGATCAATGTGTTATGTGTTCTCCGCTTCTTGCAACCGTCCGCCTTCAGAGTTGAGCAGCAGTGCGCGACGTGTGTTGGGGCCCGCTATGTGTGGGCTCGCTACTGCTGTCGTCATAATTCAGTGCATATATGGGTGAACGCTCTCTCTCTCTCTCTCTCTCTCTCTCTCAATAGATGGTTTGAGACAGGTGGATTAACATCTCCTTGTCCAATGTGTGGCAAAAGTAAAGAAGATGAGATACATTTCATGTTCAGTTGCAAAGGATACGAGGAGGTTCGGGAAAACTGTACACTCTTTAAAACAGCTGCAACAAAGAGGAAAGACCTGGTCAGTGTCTTAACATCAAATGACGAAAATATTATCCTCTCAAAATACGTCTCAGAGGCAGAAGATACACGGAAAAAGAAAATAAATGATCAAAATGCCCATTAATTCAAAATATATACAAACATTAATGGTTTCCAAAATGATTTCTTTGAGGGTCAAAATAGAAGCAGATAGAATTAGTATTTGGATGGTCAATCTGATGATGATGATGTTGTTGTTATTTTTTGTGTGCAATTTGTTGGCTGTTGTTTATTGATATAACCTTTGTAACATTAGGTACGTTAGTTTTTGTTTTTGTTTTGTTTTGTTTTACTTTTTCAAATGATTGGATAAAACGACACTGTAACTTCCCCTGTACCCCCCTGTCACATGGGCTGTTAAGCTAATGACAGTAAAGAGTCAAAGTGTCAAAGTGTCTCTCTCTCTCTCAACAGAAACATCCTGTAGAGTAAGAGCGGGGTACATGGGAAGTTTCACATGGCTGTGAAAAGTATCTATGATTCTGTACTTGTATGTGTTCGTGACAAAGGTACTCATTCAGACTTTTCTCAGTGTGCTAGAGGGGTTAAGCCCACAGCTGTTTTCCTTTTTCATCAATGAATTGGCAGTGGAGTTATCCGGCAAAGAAGGGTAGACATCAGTGGAATACAAATGATACCTGAGCAACCCAAAGTCCACATCAAAAAAGGATGGGTACAATGCCATCCGCAGGACTGTTCAGCAAAAGTTACGCCGGATGCAGGACAAGTGGCTGAGTGACAAAGCTGATGAGATCCAGGGATATGCTGACAGGCACGATATGAAGAGGTTCTATGATGCCTTAAAAGAAGTCTACGGCCCCACATCCTCAGGATCATCCCCCCTCCTCAGTGCAGATGGGAATACCTTGATCACCGAGAAGGAGAAAATTCTCGAACGATGGGCTGAGCACTTCAACAGTGTCTTAAATCGCCCTTCCTTCATAAATGATGAAGCCATAGACCGTCTCCCACAAGTCCCCATCAACGAAGCACTGGACGATCCGCCAACACCTCTTGAGACCCAGAAAGCAATCCGTCTGCTATCCAGTGGCAAAGCACCTGGCTCAGACTCCATACCAGCAGAGGTCTACAAGGATGGAGGCACTGTGCTGACTGAGAAGCTCCATCAGCTGTACTCACTCATGTGGAAAGAAGAGACGATCCCCCAGGATTTCAAAGATGCATCTATCATTCACTTGTACAAGCGGAAGGGGAACCGGCAAGCCTGTGATAACCATCGGGGCATTTCCTTGCTCTCCATCGCAGGCAAGATACTTGCCAGGATCCTACTAAACCGCCTCACAGCACACCTTGACCAAGGTCATTTGCCTGAGAGCCAATGTGGATTCCGGAAAGAGCGCGGAACCACCGACATGGTGTTTGCTGCAAGGCAGCTGCAAGAGAAATGTCAGGAGCAAAATGCTGATCTGTTCTCCACCTATGTCGACCTCACTAAGGCCTTCGACACCGTGAGTAGAGAGGGACTGTGGAAGATCATGGCCAAGTACGGATGCCCTCGGAAATTTATTTCCTTGGTCAGCCAATTCCATGAAGGCATGCAGGCTCGAGTCCAGGACAATGGCGAAACATCTGCTCCTTTTGCTGTCACAAATGGCATCAAGCAAGGCTGCGTCCTGGCTCCAACGCTGTTCAGCCTCATGTTCTCTGCAATGCTTACTGATGCCTTCAGAGATGGCGATGATGGAATCGGCCTAAAGTACCGAACAGATGGCAAGCTGTTTAACCTCAGAAGGCTTCAAGCAAAAACGAAGGTCATGACAGACATCATCAGAGACTTTTTGTTTGCTGATGATTGTGCCCTCAACGCTGGATCTGAAGCTGACATGCAATTCAGCGTCGACAAGTTTGCCACTGCCAGCAGGAACTTCGGCCTTACCATCAGCACGAGGAAAACTGAAGTTCTCCATCAGCCAGCCCCAGGGAAACCGTACGTTGAGCCCAACATCACAGTCAACGGTCAGAGACTCAGTGCGGTGGAGCAGTTCACATACCTTGGCAGCACACTGTCACGAAATGTGACAATCGACGATGAAGTGAACGTCAGGATTGCAAGAGCAAGCGCAACTTTTGGTAGACTCAATGCAAATGTCTGGAACAGAAGAGGCATTAGTCTTGAGACCAAGCTAAAGGTCTACAGAGCAGTAGTTCTCCCCACACTACTGTACGCCTGCGAAACTTGGACAGTGTACCAACGACATGCCAAGAAGCTGAACCACTTCCACACAACATGCCTCAGGAAGCTACTGAACATCAAGTGGCAAGACAGGACCCCAGACACAGAGGTGCTCGCAAAAGCCACCCTTCCCAGCATCTTCACCATCCTGATGAAGTCCCAGCTTCGCTGGGCTGGACACGTGGCGCGCATGCCGGACCATCGGCTGCCCAAAAGGCTCTTCTATGGCGAGCTGCAACAAGGGAAGAGATCACACGGAGGTCAGAAGAAGCGCTTCAGAGATACTCTGAAAGTCTCTCTGAAAGCGTTTGATATCAACCCTGACTCCTGGGAGGAATCTGCAGTGGACCGTGACAAATGGCGCGCTGCTGTGCACAAAGGCGTCAAGTTGTGCGAGGCCAACAGGACTGCTGCAGCTGTTCGGAAGAGGAAGGCCAGAAAGTCACGGGCAAACAAGCTCCCTGACAATGGTATGCCTGTCTTTGTCTGCCCCAACTGTCAGCGAACATTTCGTGCGCAGATCGGACTATTCAGCCATCTGCGCATTCACAGATAGATTCATGAGCATCCTCCCCCCCACCCCACCACCACCCTCCCCTCATCCCCCAGCTGGATGACAACGATGGTCATCATCGAACTCGATGGACACACCACCACCACAAATGATACCTGGCGCAACAGAATTGTTCTGAATGCTATTTGCAGATGATGTTGTTCTCTTGTCTGACACACCCATAGGGTTACAAAATCAATTAAATGCCCATAAGCAAGAAACAGACTACAACTAACAGTAAATCTCGATAAGACCGCAATGGAAGTCATCTTTCGACTAGTAAAAATGGTGCTATGGTGATAGGGAAATAAAAGTAACCAAAACATATAAATATTTGGGAATGTTATTCACAACAAAATTGAGTTTGACGTCTGCGTGGGATGAAGCAAATAGAAAAGGGGAAAAAGGTGTAATCCAAATTATAAAATCACTCAAGAGACTGCCTTCGACTGACGCACAGCTTTTTTGGAAACTTTTCGACACACAAATTGAACCAGCCTTGAGCTATGGAGCGGAAATATGGGGACTCATGACAAATAACCAAATGGAAAAGGTACATACATTTGCAACGAAGCGCTTTTTTGGTGTCCCATTACACTCATCAAACACTATAATGAATGGCGAAACCGGCAGGTACCCATTGCATATTAGATCAATTGTAAAATGCATAAAATATTGGCTCAAAATAACAAGACTGCCAATATCACGATTGTGTAGACAAGCATACGAGATGCTGCTACTGCAAGAGGAGAAGGGCAAGCAGAACTGGGTATTCCACATTAATAAAACACTAACGGAACATGGATTCAGTCTTGTTTGGATGAGCCAAGGAGTAGGTCACGAGAGCGGCTTTGTATCGGAATTTAAAGACAGACTTATAGCATGTTACAAACAAAATTGGCACGGAGAAATAGAGAGCAATGATAGGTATAAATGGTTTTATTCTTTTAAATCAATATTTCAAACAGAGAAGTATATTAAGATTATAACAAATAAATGGCATAAAATCTGCTTTGCGAAGCTCAGATTGAGAACACTTGGACTGAATGCCAACAGAAGATGGTTCGATTCAGACGTAGCAACATCTCCTTGCCCAATGTGTGGCGAAAGCCCAGAAGATGAAAATCATTTCATACTTAACTGCAAAACATACGATGAATTACGAAAAAACTGCACCATTTTCAATACAGCTCCAGCGCAGAGAAAAGATTTGTTCGGCATACTAATGACAGAAAATGAAGATATGATACTTTCACTGGCAAAATATATATCTGAGGCAATAAATATACGGAAAACGTCCATCATCGGTCCAAATACTCATTAATCAATTAACAATTAGTATAGATTCTATGAGAAAAAAAGTCATAGGCAAAAAAAGGAAGGACTATATTTGGATGGTCAATGGCGACATTGTAATTATTTGATGTGTTCGTATTGATATGATGTGTATCGATGTTACATGCTTTTTATATGATTTATCTGTACTTTGTTTTATGTGTACTGTCCAAACCTTGAAGACCAACGACTGAAAAAAAGGCAAATTACTTCCTGTCACATTTACGTTTAAGCTAATGACAATGAGCCAAAGTGTCGCAAATCTCTTATTAGTTTATGTTGTTTCTATTCTGGTTTTGTTTTTTGGGGTGTTTTTTCTGTTCCATTTCATCTGTTTGCACTATTTTGTTCTTATTTGTACCTACTATGTCACCAGAGCTTTTCACCTAATGATATTATACATTTCAGTGTTCAGTGTTCAGTGTTCTCTCTCTCTCTCTCACACACACACACACACACACACACACCACACACACACACACACACACACACACACACACACACACACACACACACACACACACATTTACTCATTTGCTGGGGTCTTCTTCATACCTTTTCTTTAGACATGTTTCCCTTTCGAGGGCTGGAGAAAGCAATTGTTTGCTTACTCTAATGCTATCGGAAATAAAATTCCTTCGTTTCTTCATTCATTCATTTATTTCATCCTTCCTTCCTTCATTCTCTCTCTCTCTCTCTCTCTCTCTCTCTCTCTCTCTCTCTCTCTCTATCTATCTATCTATCTCTCACTCACTCACTCTCTCTCTCTCTCATTACTTTATTCACATACATTATTGTCATGAATGCAGGTATCATGATTATGTACTTGTAAATGCTTACTGTGCAATTGAGTGTATTTGAATGTCACGTATGTTTTTCTATAACCTTTTGTTATCTTGTGAACAATTTGATTTCATTTCTCTTTGCCCTGAGGGCTGGATGTAAAAAAGCATATACATGCTTATTCCACTTCCCTCATTAAAAAGATTTGTTCGTTTGTTCTCTCTCTGTGTCTGTCTGTCTCTCTCTCTCAGATTCTCTCTCTCTCAGATTCTCTCTCTGTTCCTCTGTCTCTCAGATTCTCTCTCCCCGTCTCTCTCTGTGTCTCTGTCTCTCTCCCCTCCTCTGTCAGATTCTCTCTCTCTCTCTCTCTCTCTCTCTCTCTCTCTCTCTCTCTCTCTCTCATAGTCTCTCTCGTTTTCCATTGTTTTGTTCTTTCCCCTATCCAGTTTTGTGTTTCATTGTTTTCACCATTATTGTTCTGATTTGTACCCCCATGTCATCTAGTACAGCCAATGATATTAGATATTTCAATATTCACCGACGGGCGCAATAGCCGAGTGGTTAAAGCGTTGGACTGTCAATCTGAGGGTCCCGGGTTCGAATCACGGTGACGGCGCCTGGTGGGTGAAGGGTGGAGATTTTTACGATCTCCCAGGTCAACATATGTGCAGACCTGCTAGTGCCTGAACCCCCTTCGTGTGTATATGCAAGCAGAAGATCAAATACGCACGTTAAAGATCCCGTAATCCATGTCAGCGTTCGGTGGGTTATGGTTATGGGTTATGCATGCACACCCCCGAAAACGGAGTATGGCTGCCTACATGGCGGGGTAAAAACGGTCATACACGTAAAAGCCCACTCGTGTGCATACGAGTGAACGTGGGAGTTGCAGCCCACGAACGCAGAAGAAGAAGAAGAAGTATTCACCTCTGTCTGTCTGTCTGTCTGTCTGTCTCTCTCTCTCTCTCTCGTATATTAGTGTGTGTGTTAGTGTGTGTGGCCAGGGACAGGAACCGGCTGTTGGACAGCTGGGTGTTATTCTGTTATTAGCGTTATTAGCTAGGACTTCGCCTCGAGTCGTGCTGTTCACCTTGATTTTCTTGTGATGTCTGTGTTGATGTCCACCTACCACTATGAGTGTCTTCAATGCCGCTGAATCAGTGAACAAAAGATTTTTTCCCCTTCCTGAAAAAATAGATACCATCATTCAAATAATTTTCATTAAATTCATCCGTTCAGTCTGTCTCTCATCCACTCCTTTCGAGTCTCTCTTAATACAATATTCAACAAGCCATCTCTCTGTGTCTCTTTCTATGTCTTTCCGCATGTGCGTGTTTGTGTTCGATTGGTCCATATTTATTAATTCCGTGCATACACACGCAGACACACACATACGCACACACACACACACACACACACACACACACACACACACACACACACACACACACACACACACACACACACACACACACACACGTACACAGAGTCTCTCTCTCTCTCACTCTCTCTCTCACTCTTTCCAATGCACGTGCACGAGCACACACAGAGACAGATATGCACACACTCACTCACTAACTCTCTCTCTTTTTCTCTATCTATCTCACACACGCACACACAAGCGTACACCCACCTACTCTCAAACACACACGAACTCATACACGAGGCCACAACCACACACACACACACACACACACACACACACACACACACACACACACACACCTGGTTTTGTGACTCCAAACATTAGCAACACCTGTGATCGATACGCAGCACTACACAGGTGCCAGACTGTTGGACGTAAGGCCTGATGCACCAAAATGGCCAGCTGTTTGGGATGGGAAGCACGTGCTACCTGTCGTCAGTGCATCTCTCCAGTCCTGCTTTCTCTCTGTCACTCCTCTCTCTGTATCTCTCTCTCTAAGTATCTATGTGTGTGTGTGTGTGTGTGTGTGTGTGTGTGTGTGTGTGTGTGTGTGCACGTGCGCGTGTGATGGTATGTGTGTGTATACGTGTGAGTGTGTGTGTGTGTACACGTGCGTGTGCGTGAGAGGTTTTTGACAGCGAGTGCATGTTTTTACCTCAGTTAATTAAAAATAAAAAAAAATTTAAAAAAGGCACGGAGTGATCTGTAAAAATCTAAATCTGCATCTGTCAAATTTGTATCAAAATGTCGGGAAACTGACAAGGGGATGTGGGGGTGGGGTGGGGAAGAGGGAGTGTGTGTGTGTGTACAGAGAGAGAGAGAGAGGATGAGGGAAGAATGGAGAGAGATATCTATATACTTTTTTGTCTCTCTCTCTCTCTGTCTATATATGTGTGTGTGTTTTTAAGTCACTGATTATATATACTCAATCCAGCTTCACTTCTGTAGTGCCACTGAGTTATTTCCGTCCCTCCCCTGTCTCTCTGTCTAATTCTTCATGAAGATCAAAATCTCTGTTCAGTCTTCAGGATATCGTGCACGAAATATGATATCTCTAATAAATAGTGGGCTAAAAAGACACACACATGAGCAAATAAACATAAATCTATCTACATCACTCCCTCAGCATTCTCTAGGACTACCTGTCCTACTCTCCCTTCCACCATCCCCCCCCCCCCCCCTGTCCTACCCTCCCTATGTCCCCCCCCTTGTCCTATTTGCTCTTCCACCTTTTTCTACTCTCTCCCCCCACTGCCCTGCATCTCCACCGTTGTTCCCCTAGGTCGTATTCCACCCCCCCTTCTACTCTCCTGTCTGATCTGGCACACACTTTCCACAAAAAAAATTATTAAAAAAAAAAAAAAACCCGGAAGAAAGACCACACATTTTCCTCCAAAGAACAGAGGAGCAGAGTTATTGGGTGTGATCCCCGCAGAGATCGCCTAACTCAAAGCTAGTTTTTGCAGACATTTTCCCGCTACAATGCCACCCAACCAAACTAAAATGCCCATAATGTCCTGGTGTATCCACTTTAGCAATTTTTAGCGTATTTCATATTTCAATTCTTTTCATTTCCCGAGATTTTACTGCCTTACCAATGATACTAAAGCCCTATATTCATTTCATACAATCTTCTTGCATAATTTGATACGGCATGATTACCATATTTTCTTGTGTGTGTGTGTTTTTTGTTTTTTTTTGTAGCGGGAAAATGTCTGCAAAAACTAGCTTTGAGTTAGGCGATCTCTGCGGGGATCACACCCAATAACTCTGCTCCTCTGTTCTTTGGAGGAAAATGTGTGGTCTTTCTTCCGTTTTTTTTTTGTGAAAAGTGTCTGCTAGGTCAGACAGGAGAGTAGAAGGAGGGCGTGGGGTGGAGTAGCACCTAAGGGTGGAGATGCAGGGCAGTGGGGGGAGGGGTGGGAAACATAGGGGAAGGTCAAATAGGACAAGCGGGGACAGTGGGAAGACGGTGGTAGGGGGGGGGGAGTAGGATAGTGGGGAGATGGTGGGGGGGGGGGAGTAGGGGAGGGATGGTGGGGCACATATAGATATATGTTTCTTTGCTCATGGGAAGGAGGCTGACGATACTTGAACAGCATCACAGTTTTGGTCTTTTCATGGACGTGACATTTTACTAAATTATGTCTGAGTAGATTGTTTCTCCTTTTGATCACGTGGAAAAAAAATTTTGATACTTGACAATTTATCTGCTTGTTGTTTGATCGGAAAAGTGTCCTTGGAAACATATTTAAACAGTCTTGAAGAAACTCATCTGCAAATC
>NC_134895.1:9860232-9865232 GCF_041734735.1 Babylonia areolata
CCCAGTGCCTTACAGGTCCAATTAAAGTCAGTTTCGAAGTGTGCCATCACTTATCCAATAGGGCTTTGGCAATTAAATAATTATCTCCAGTGCGCAAAAAGGTCTCATCTCATCTCATCTATCCCTTGACCCGTGGGTGGGTCGTTGGGGCACCATGGATGACTGCCTGGTCAGCTCGCGCCACCTGCCTCGGTCCTCAGCGGCCCTTTGAGTTGTGGCAAATGGCAGGCCCGTCCACTCTTTGATGTTGTCCTCCCACCGCTTTCTCTGTCTGCCTCTCTTCCTCCTTCCTTGTACGGTACC
Source organism: Babylonia areolata (assembly GCF_041734735.1). Classification (NCBI taxonomy): domain Eukaryota; kingdom Metazoa; phylum Mollusca; class Gastropoda; order Neogastropoda; family Buccinidae; genus Babylonia; species Babylonia areolata. The sequence continues at coordinate 9,860,536 of NC_134895.1, forward strand.
CTGCAGGATGGTCTTGGCTAGGCCGTCTGATCGTGTGACGTGTCCATACCAGCGGAGCTTGCGTTCCTTCACTGTGGTTAGCAGGTCTTTGAATGGGCCAATGGCGTTTTGGACTCTTCTTTTCACTTCCTCATTTGTGATGTGGTCTTTGTATGTAATGTTCAGGATCTTGCGGAAGCATCTCATTTCCAGGGCCTGGATTCTTCTCTGGAGTTCTGCACTGAGGGTCCAGGATTCGCAAGCGTATAGAAATATTGAGAAGATGAGGGAGCGCATTAGTCTGATTTTGGACGAGAGGGAGATCTTTTTGTCCTTCCATATAGTCTTCAATCGACTCAGTGCGGCAGTAGTCTGCGCGATTCTGGACAGGACCTCTGGTTTCGAACCCTCGTCTGACACAATGGCACCCAAGTATTTGAAGGAGGAGACTTCTTCCAGTTTTTCACCGTTTACGTGCAAGTTGGACGTTACGCCTTGGCTGTTGTTGGTCATAACCTTGGTCTTCTCGGCACTGATCTCCATGCCGTAGACTGATGATGTCTTGTCAAGTTTGTGCACGAGTTCTTCGAGTTCTTTCTCTTCTCCTGCCAGGCCATCAATGTCATCGGCAAAGCGCAGGTTGGTGATGACTCTGCCTCCAATGCTGACAGTTCCCACATGATCTTCCAGGGCGTCAGTCATGATCCTTTCAAGAAAGAGGTTGAAGAGAGTGGGAGAGAGTAGACAGCCCTGTCTGACTCCGACCGTGGTTCTAAACCAGTTACCCGTGCTACCATTGAAGAGGACTGCACTGGTTGCTCTTTCGTATAGGTTCTGTATGGCTTGGATGATGTCTTCACTGATGTTGAATTTGTGCATGGTGGCCCATAAGGCAGCGTGCCATACCCTGTCGAACGCCTTCTTGAAGTCAATGAAGACGTGGTAGAGGTCTCTTTGGTGCTGGAGATATTTCTCGCACAGCAAGCGCAGGTTGAAGATTTGTTCTGTTGTGCTTCTCCCTGCTCTGAAGCCGGCCTGCTCTTCAGCGATGATCATTTCTGCTTGCGGCTTCAGTCGGTTGAGAAGGACCTTTAGCATGACCTTGCTGGGGTGGCTGATTAGGCTGATAGTGCGGTAGTTTTTGCACTGTTGTAGATTGCCCTTTTTGGGGATTGTGATGACCAATGATTGTGTCCAGGTGGTTGGCCACTCTCCCGTCTGCAGGATCTTATTACAGATGGTGGTGAGGGCATCAATCACCGCTTCGCCTCCAGCTTGAATCAGTTCGGCGGGAATGTTGTCGACGCCAGCTATTTCCCTGCTTTCAGTGTCTTCACTGCTGCCTCTACTTCTTCCCGAAGAATTGGCTGGCTGTCGTTGTTGGTTGATGGGGGACAGTTCAGAACTGAAGTGTCACCTTTGGTGTCATGGTTGTATAACTCGGAGCAATATTCAGTCCAGCGCTGTAGGATGTCTTTTTCTTCAATGAGGCATTTCCCTGATTTGTCCTGGATGGTGCTGACTCGTCCTTGCTTGGTTGTTGTCAAGTTTTTGACAGTTGCGTACGCTCTTTTTGAGTTGTTCTTTTGCAGGTTGTCTTCAATCTCTGAGCACTGTTGTTCTATCCAGTTTTCTTTTGCTTTTCTCATGCTGGATTTGACCTTGTTGTTGGCGGTCCTGTATTTGTTTGTTCCTTCAGGGGTGCCTTTCTTGTTCTTCAGTGCTCTTCGTTTATCGCATAGGTCGAGGATGTCAGGGGTGACCCAGCGCTTCTTCACTGGTCGTTTTGTGCCCAAAACTTCTTTGGCAGTCTCAGTCACTGCAGTGTTAAATGCAGTTGTTTCTCTGTCGATGTTCACCTCTTCGTCCTGCAAGATGGTCAGTGCGGCGAATTTTCCTCCAATCATGGCTTTGAAAGATTCTGCAACCTCTGGGTCTTTCAGTTTCTCGAGGTCGAATCTCATTCGTGTGGTACCTTGCTTTGCGATCTTCTTGAGGCGGAGTCGGAAGGTCATCATGACCAGGTTGTGGTCGCTGCCCACGTCTGCCCCTGGGAAGCTTCTGGTCCTGGCGATGTTGATGCAGGACCGAAAGCGTTTCTTCACCAGGATGTAGTCGATCTGGTTGTTGTAGTCTCTGACAGGGCTTTGCCAGGTCCATCTTCTGGATTTTTTGTGCGCTCCAAGTGTGTTTGCCAATATGAGGTCATTGTATCTGGCAAACTCCAACAATCTGAGACCTCTGTCGTTGGATGCCTCATTGCAGAAAGGACCGCAGTTGCCTTGCCAGTTTGGCTGTGCGTCTGCTCCAACCTTTGCGTTCCAGTCGCCCTGCACCACAAGTATGTCCTTCCGTGGTGCTTGGTTCACGATGTCTTGTAGTTGGTCGTAGAATGCCTCAACCTCGCTGTCCTCGTAGTCAGAGGTAGGTGCGTACGCCTGTATGATCGTGATGTTGAATGGTGAGGCTTTGAGCCGAATGGTGATGATGCGGCTTGAAACTGGGCGACATCCCAAGATGCAGTTTGTGATGTTCTTGAGGACGAGGAAGCCTACCCCATGCTCGTGGCGGTCTTCTTTGCCACTGTAGTACAGTTTGTGGCCCTCTTCAGTTGTGAGATCTTTAATGTTCTTCAAGCGTACTTCACAAAGCCCAATGATGTTCCAGTTGTATCGTTCCATCTCGTATGTCAGTTCTTTGATTTTTCCTGCTGCACGGAGAGTTCTGACGTTCCATGTGCCAATCACGATGTTGTCTCTGCCACTGATTTTTGCTGAGGTGTTACCAGTAGCATATTTTTCGCCTCTGCCCTGGTGTGCAGCAGAAGACGCGGTCCTTGGTGACCCGGGCGGCGACCGATCCGGTATGGAATGAGTGGGGCTTGTCATCATCATGGTGTGTCTTGGGCTGAGTGGCCTGGCGGAGCCCATCCCTCTCCAGGTCGTTGGTCACAGCCGAGGTCACCCAATACCTGGGTGGTCGCCTTGACCCCGGACACTTAGTCGTTGAGCTTGCTGGAAGCCCTTCCGCCCTAGCCGTTGGCTGGCTGTGCAGCCCTTCCGCCCCCTAGTGGTGCAGTGTCAACACCACCCCCTCACGTGGTTTAGCCCGCCAGCTGAGGCGGTGTACCAGGGTGTGGCGCTTGGAGCCAACACGTGAGAGCTTTAGGAGATGGATGAGGACCAGTGATGCCCGTCTGCTCCCGAAGGAGCACAGCTGCCAGACATCAAAGGTACTACCTCTATCCAGAGCCCCCTACATCCCTACAAGAATAAAAATTATGATTTTCCACAGTTTCAGTTTCAGTAGCTCAAGGAGGCGTCACTGCGTTCGGACAAATCCATATACGCTACACCACATCTGCCAAGCAGATGCCTGACCAGCAGCATGACCCGACGCGCTTTGAAAGGCCTTGAGAAAAAAAAAAGAAGATAAATTGATAAATAAAATAAAATAAGATAAATAGATTGATGAATAATAATAATAATAATGAAAATAAAATAAATAAATAGATAAAAAATAAAAAAAATTAAAAAAGACAACAATGATGATACATAAAAAAATTTAAAAAATTAAAAATTCCACAGACATTGTCCTCTGTTTTTTCCCCAGTTCTGTTCTTGCTTCCAACTTCGCTGAAAGGTCCACTGAAGTCAGTGTCCAAGTGCGTCAGAGACAGACAAACAAATCGGTCACGTGACCCATCTGACGTCAGATGGTGTCCGCAGAGAACTTAAAGAAGGCATGCCGCAACATGATGTTGCAGAACTCTCTGTCTCTGTCTGTCTGTCTGTCTCTCTTTCCTTTTCATAAAGTGCTTTTTTTTTCTCTCAAATATTATTACCTTTTTAGGATGAGCTAAAAAAAAAAAAGAAAAAAAAAAGAAAGAAAAAAAAGGCCTTCTTTATTACTGTGAAAAAAACGCACGCAAACACACACACACACACACACACACACACACACACACACACACACACACGCAAACACACACACACACACACACACACACACACACACACACACACACACACACACACACGAACGGCCACAGCCACAGCCACAGCCACAGCCACGAAGAAGACCCCACCTTTTTTGTCTCATGCATCTAACAACGGAACGATTGACAATTGAAGACAACTTCACATACGTACACAGGCACGCAGATAGGAAGAGGGTGAAGTACGGGGTGGGGGTGGGGATGGGGGAGCAGAGAGTGAGGGGAGAGAAAGAGAGAGAAGGAGAGAGGAGGAAGGAGAGAGACAGAAACAGAGAGAGTAAGAGAAATAGAAAGAGGAAGTAGTGTTTAATCTTATACCGATCTCTCACTCATTACTAATATACAAACAGTTCCCCGAAGGAGTCCACACGCTCACATGGCGTGTTTTTGATGAGGGGGGCGGGGGGGGGTGGGGGGGGGGACGGGCGGGTGGAGAGGGAAGTGAGAGGTGGCAAAGTTTGCCACTAAATCATTCATCATTTAGTTGGTTGTTGGCTAGGGTGATGGTGCCGGTAATGGTGATGAAAAAATCGATTATGAATGGAAAAAAAAACCCAAAAAACAAACACTTCTGGCACACACACACACACACACACACACACACACACACACACACACACACACACACACATACACACACACACACACACACACAGAGAAAAAGGGAAAACAGACACACACACCCACACCCACACCCACACACACACACACACACGCACAC
>NC_134895.1:9870232-9880232 GCF_041734735.1 Babylonia areolata
GACAATATTGGTGATTGTGGGGAGAAGCTGTGAGACACACTGGGAAAAGACAGAGGCTGGTATAGGATCAAGTTCACAGGAATTTACTGTCATTTCTTTCAGGATCTCATTCACCTCTGTTTCAGTCAATGGATTGAAGGAATGGAGAGGAGTGCCGTAGAATTGAGGATCGGGATAAGCAGGCTGGAAAAGCATCTGGTCCAAGCTCGTTTATTTATGTATTTATTAAGATGTCTTACTATTACGCATATTCTTGAAGCGCTATGCGCTTTACAATATCATGTCATTGCCAACATTGTCTGTTGCGTGTTTCCATGACACTTTTCATTTCTCTTTTCCTGTCCATTTGCAGGTAAACTTGTATAACGACCACAGCAGAAAGATGTTGATGAATGAATGTAAGATTTGTGGAATGGATGGGTGAGAGATGGGGAATTTAAAAATTGTTGTTAAAAAAAGCACGCATATTGACATACAGAGATGAGAGAGACAGACAGACAGACAGACAGACAGACACACACACACACACACACACACACACACACACACACACACACACACACACACACACACACACACACACACACACACACACACACACAGAATAATACTTTGTTTTCACGCTTGACTTATTAACGACAATGGTTTCAAGCGCAACAACGACTCACCAGCACCAAATAAGCCATGGTTCCACTCTCAACGTGCCGTAATTATTTATTCATTTATTTGGTCTAGAGTTACGTTCCCAGCCCTGCTGAACTCATTTGAGAGAGAGAGGCAGACAGACAGACAGACATAGAGAGAGCGACACAGAGAGAGAGACAGAGACAGAGAGAGAGAGAGAGAGAGAGAGAGAGAGAGCGACAGAGAAAGAGAGAGAGAGAGAAAGAGAGCGACAGAGAGAGAGAGAGCGACACACACACACACACACACACACACACACACACACACACACACACACACACAAACACAAACACACACACACACACAGCGATAGAGAGAGAGAGAGAGAGAGAGAGAGAGAGAGAGAGAGAGAGAGACAGAGACAGAGACAGAGACAGAGACAGAGAGGGAGCGGCAGAGAGAGAGAAAGAGAGAGAGAGAGAGAGAGAGAGAGAGAGAGAGAGAGAGAAGGGGGGTGGGGGTGGGGTGTGAGGGGGGATTAGAAAAAGCGAAGTTAACTTCAACAGGATAATGAAATATTCATGATAATATGTTGGTTTTTTTAGGTTTTTTTGTTTTTGTTTTTTTACAATCTAATTCTTGGTATAAATGAAAACAACAAAACCACAAAAAGAAAATGGAGAGAGAGAGAGAGAGAGAGAGAGAGAGAGAGAGAGGGGGGGGGGGTCTAAGAAACAAAATTTTACTTTACCTGGGTAGTTTGTATTTTGTAGTATTTGTATTTGTATTTCTTTTTATCACAACAGATTTCTCTGTGTGAAATTCAGGCTGCTTTCCCCAGGGAGAGCGCGTCGCTACACTACAGCGCCACCTTTTTTTTTTCTTTTCTTTTTTTTTTTTTTTTGTATATTTTCCTGCGTGCAGTATATTTTGTTTTTCCTATCGAAGTCGATTTTTTTTTTTTACAGAATTTTGCCAGGAACAACCCATTTGTTGCCCTGGGTTCTTTTACGTGCGCTAAGTGCATGCTGCACACGGGACCTCGGTTTATCGTTTCATTCATCCGAATGAATAGCGTCCAGGCCACCACTTAAGGTCTAGTGGAGGGGGAGAAAATATCGGTGGCTGAGCCGTGATTCGAACCAGCGCGCTCAGATTCTTTCGCTTCCTAGGCGGACACGTGTTGAAGAGTCTTCGTATTATATTTCCAGTTCCAATTGTAAGACAATGAAAAGACAGAGAGAGAGAGAGAGAGAGAGAGAGAGAGAGAGAGAGAGAGGAAGACGTAGACGTTTTATTCATATAGACCATAGCCCCTTAAGTCAGAGAGAGAAAGCGGGCGAGAGAGAGAGAGAGAGACAGAAAGACAGACACAGATAGAGAAAGAGACAGACAGAGAGACAGAGATAGAGACAGACAGAGAGAGAGACAGAGGCAGAGAAAGAGACAGAATCAGAATCAGAATCAGAACAGACCATAAGACCATAGCTCCTCAGAAGGGAGTGTTACGTTGTACAATGACCGCAACTTCCTCCCCACAGACGTACATCCGGGAGTATATTATACGTATTTATGCTTATGCGCATGTCACAGCTCTGCACCCTGCATGACGACTCCAAACAGAAATACTCCACTGATCTATGGACCGATTCCCGGGGTGGGGGGGGAGGTGGGGGTGGGGGTGGGTGGGGGGTAACTCCATCTCAGTTTCAGGACTCCCATGGGGGTAATTAAGTAGTTCCATCTGAAGAAAATCGTTTCAGAAGTAGCCTACCACCGGAAGTAGTTTTATTAATTTAAGACTCCATGTTACCAGAAGTTCAAATAACTAACCTTTTCACAAAATTTTGCAGAACAAATATTCGTAAGTTTTCTTTTAGCTTTAGAGCACTTAAAGGATGGAATGCACTGAATAATTCAACAAAAACAGCTAAAACTATTGACCAGTTCAAGAATCTTCTAGACAATGACTCTAAATCATTAATAAAACCATTCGATTTTGATGAGTGAACATTTTAAAAAATTTCATACGCATGTACGCAACCCTAAATAATTTCTATATTAAGAAGGGGCGTTGAAAAGCCAAAAAGGCTTTAAAAAAAAAAAAAAAGTCCCAAATTCTGTACCTGTACCTATAGGGTATACAGCAGTCTTCACTCAAAGTAACTCGCGTGTAAAGTCTCAGTATAAAGCAAAGGTCAGTGTTGTAAGCTATATCAACTTTCTTAGTTGTTTTTTTTTTTTTACCCCACCCCCTTCCCCCCACCCCTCCCCTCCAGGGGGAAGCAATTTCATCACGAGGGGAGTCTTTTTTTTTTTTTTTTTTTTTTTTACTCCCAGGGAGTAGATTTGTTACTTGCATAAAAGTAACTCCAGGACTCCCCCAGTGAAGAGTCATTCTACGTTGTTACAGTGGTAACAGGAACAAAAAACAACAACAAAAAAACATAATTACATTCATCGATTTTCGGACAAAAATGACAGTCCTGTAAAAAAAAAACACAACATGATCGTTATCCTGTATCAGAAATGAAAATACTTTCTTTTTCATTGAACTGTAGTTATTTCATGACGTCATAAGTGTTGCGTAATTCATGTGTAGACGTCACATTTTGACGACTTGGTGGGAGTTGTTTTCTGGGTTTGTGTGGGCTGTATAGTGTGTCGAAATGTAGATGTCTTATTTTTGACTCACTTGTGTAAACAAAATGAGTCTATGTTTTAACCCGGTGTTCGGTTGTCTGTGTGTGTGTGTGTGTGTGTGTGTGTGTGTCTGTGTGTCCGTGGTAAACTTTAACATTGACATTTTCTCTGCAACTACTTTGTCAGTTGACACCATGTACCAAATTTGGCATAAAAATAGGAAAAATTCAGTTCTTTCCAGTAATTTTGTTTAAAACAATATTGCGCCTCTGGGATGGGCACAAAAAAAAGAAGAAAAAAAAAAAAGAAGCCTAATTATATGCAAACTGCATTTACTGTTATATTCATATTTTTTGTATTCTCTAAACTTGGCACTTTGATCTGAAATTCTGACCCAACAACAAGAGCAGTCATTATTATAATTTTTTTGTTCAAACAGGAACTTCTTTTGATAAGCATGGAAGTTTTATTTATTTTGCAAACGTTTTGGTGCAGATAGTAAAAAAGGGAAATTACTCTGTAATTAATGCTAGGGGAGTTAATTTGCTTTAAACTGATCTTTCTCATCATAAACATTACATTTTGAAATTATACTCAATAAGCCTACATAAAAAGCTTGGATTTTTTTTTTTTAAGTGTATCACAAGTGAGTCTTGAAGGCCTTGCCTCTCTTGTTCTTCAATAGAACTATTCAGCCTGTTAGTTTCTGTTAAAGTAACCAATCTTCGAGTGAGCATGACTTTAGTTTGAATGTATGTTTATGTTCTTATTATTTGTCAAGCTCTTTAGTCATTGACTCCTTGAATATTTTTTGTATTGGTGGCAGATCAGTTCGAACAAGTTTGGTTGAAATGAAACGAAAATAGGTAAAAGGGAAGATATAATAGGCAAAATGTATATTTCTATATCCTTTTGACAGGGAGAGACAGAGAAAGTATGAGTCCAGAGAGACATGCAGATACCCCCCCCCCCCCCCCCCCACACCCCCTCCCATTATGTTCATCCATTTCAGAACCTTGGGCATTATCTGTTTATGTGTCAGTTTGTCCGTCCGGCGGTCTGTCTGCATGTCTGTGTCTGCCTGTCTGTCTAGAGCTCTGTGTATGTGTGTGTGTGTGTGTGTGTGTGTGTGTGTAGGCTGTATGTTTTAAATTTATTTGCTTATTTGTTTATTTATTATCATTATTGCCTTTTGTTTTTTGTTTTTATCTATTATTATTATTATTGTTGTTGTTATCTTTTCTTTTTCTTTTTTTCTGTTATGTACACACACACACACACACACACACACACACACACACACATATATCAAATGATAATTTCCAGTTCAAAAACCACCGAGGCAACCATGTGTTTGTTCTGTATTGTCCATGTGTTCTGTGTGGCTTGTTCAGAATTAAAGAGGCTATGCCAGTTTTTAATAAAAGCTAATTTGTGTTTGGACATTTCTTCTGTCTTTGCTGCAGTATGCACATGTCAAATGATTGGTACAAGGACAGGCCCGGCGCTTCCTTTTTGAGGAAGTGTCTGAGTTTGTTCCAGTGTACCTTTTATTTACCTGTGTGCTAGCGGAATCGGTAGCGTAAGCAGCACTGACTTGAAGTTGTGTACCTTGTGAATGGAGAGAGTTACCACTTTAAAAAAAAAAAAATTTTTTTTTTTTTTTTATAGATATTCATTTACCTCTTTTTTTCTTCTTTTTTTTCTCTCTCTTTCTTCTCTCAAGGCCTGACTAAGCGCGTTGGGTTACGTTGCTGCATGGTCAGGCATCTTCTTGGCAGATGTGGTGTAGCGTATATGGATTTGTCCGAACTCAGTGACGCCTCCTTGAGCTACTGATACTGATACTGGCTGTCTATCTATCTACCAGTCTGTCTGTCTGTCTGTCTGTATGCAGCGGGTACGTAAGAGCTGGGAAGAGAAAGGTAGGAACAGAAACGAAGGCTTAAGGTAACCACCAGACACCACACGCAGTGTTCAATAATTCAGTGGAAGCACGTTGGCGATCGATGTGTGGGTCTTCGATGTACTTGTGAATGTCATCACCGTGCCTTTTTTTTTTTTTTTTTTGTCTTTTTCCCCCCCTATTTACCCCTCTTTCCTGATGTGATGTGATGTGTGTGTGTGTGTGTTTTGTGTGTGTGTGTGTGTACGTGCGCGCGCGCGTGCATATGTATGTATGTATGTATATGCGTGCGTGTGTGTGTTTACAGAAAGAGGGACCAAAAAAAAAAGTACGAGAAGAAGAAGGAGAGAGAGAGAGACAGACAGACAGATAGACAGACAGTCAGACAGACAGACAGATAGATAGATAGACAGGCAGACTGGCAGAAAGAGAAAGACCGACTGAAGACAGGAAAGAAAGAGAGAGAGAGAGAGAGAAGGGGTGTGGGGAGAGAGACCGACAGAAGACAGAGGCAGAGAGATAGAGAAACAGAGAGAGAGAGGCAGAGACGGAGAGAAGCAGAGAGAGAGAGAGAGTGGCACAGAGGGAGAGAGGCAGAGAGAGAGAGAGATAGGGTAGGGGGAGAGGGGGAGAGAGACCGACAGAAGACAGAGAGAGAAGCACAGAGAGAGAGAGGCAGAGACAGAGAGAAGCAGAGAGAGAGAAAGAGGGGCAGAGAGAGAGAGAGAGAAGCAGAGAGAGAGAAAGAGGGGCAGAGAGAGAGAGAAGCAGAGAGAGAGAAAAACAGAGAGAGAGGCAGAGAGATATAGAAACACAGAGAGAGAGGCAGGGAGAGAGAGGCAGGGAGAGAGAGCGCAGTCATGGTCTGCTGACTGTGTGACACGCACTATGGACTGGGCCAACTCCATCAACCCCCACACTAGCTGTTGATTTAAAACCGCACTCAGTTCACATCATCGACACACTGTTGATTAAAACCGCACTCAGTTCACATCACCGACAATCAGATTGTCTGCAGCCCACGCCATCACCCCTTGTACTGTCCCATCTTTGATTGCAGACAGGAGTGCCTGTATTGTATTCGCTCTGTTCCATCATGCTTAAAAAAAAAAGAAAAAAAAGAAGTTAAAGGTCCCATAGCCTTTAACTCACTCAGTACGGCCAGTCCTCTCATCTCCTCTACACAGACCCCTTGGATGTACAGTGGGTGTCTCAGTGACCCAACCTGTAGCTTCCGTCGTCAGAATTGTGGTTATTCTTTGTCAACATTCATGTCTTCAGTATAAGAACCCTCCGCTTGCAATATTTTGATGGTGGTAATTGGGGTGAAACACTGTTAACGTCGTCTCTTTCGCCGTTCGTATGGAGAGAGTTAATTCAAAACTCCTTGACTGCCGGGAGAAAATAACAGTTGACAGTGGAGTTTAAAGTTATAAATCAGTATCCAGAACAACCAGCCAAAAAACTGAGAAAAATGGTCTGGGGATTATGCTACTACAGATCAAAATGTGTGGATTTTCAGCCTCCCAGAATTATCCCCCTTCTTTTGACCATGTCATCAGTGACGTCACTATGGACGTAAGTACTACTCCCACAGGGGGGGGCAGTGAATTCATATCCGCTGTGTCCGGGGCTTGGCACAGGCAGGCGGGGCCCAGTTCTCTCTCCTCCTTAGGCCGCTTCTAATCTCAGAAGTAAGACCTATGGACACAGATCGTTTTCTTTTCAATCGCCAAAGACGTGGAATAAGCTCCCTGATAACCTCCGTCATTCTGATTCCCTCGCATCTTTTAAATCTCGTCTCAAAACTCACCTTTTCCCTCAGCATAAGTTCAGTTGTGGCAGGTCCACTTCCTTTGCGTTAGCTGTGCTTGACTATGTATGTATACAAATGTATGTGTACATAACTACATGCATCTATATGAATGTGTATTGTGTGCGCGTGCGTTTATGTAAGTTTGTGCCTGCCTATGTGTGCGTATGTGTTAGGGTAGCTGTTAGATACACATGTATTGTTAAAATGTATGTACGCAGTGTGTGTGTGTGTGTGTGTGTGTGTGTGTGTGCGCGCGCGCGCGTGTGTGTGTAGTCATATTTTGGTGTGTGTATGTAACATAGATGTAATGTTTTATGTTAACAAAGCGTTTTTGTAAAGCACCTAGAGCAGATTTCTGGATAGTTCTTCTGGATAGTGTGCTATATAAGTATCCATTATTATTAAGTCAGATGTCAATCCACGCTTGGGTGGAGAGAGGAAAGCAGGATTAAAGTCCCTTTCCCAAGGACACAACACTATGCCGAAACGGGACTCCGGAACTGGGATCACCGGTGAACACTGGAGTGGAGTCAGGAGTCCACCACCGCCTCACGGATTCTGCCACGTCGTTCGTACCCCAACCATCAATGCTGCTATGACTGACTACTTCAGTCCGTTGTTTACGTTGTGCATTAATTCTGACCGCACCGTGACAGTCGTCTTGTTCCATAGTCTTTGTTCCAACTCGAATCAGTTTGTGTGCGTGTGTTTACGTAAGTTTGTGCCTGCCAATGTGTGCGTATGTATTACGGGTATCTGTTAGATACACATGTATGTTAAACTGTATGTATGCAGTGTGTGTGTGTGTGTGCGTGTGCGTGTGTGTGTAGTCATATTTTGGTGTGTGCATGTAACATAGATGTTTTATGTTAACAAAGCGTTTTTGTAAAGCACCTAGAGCAGATTTCTGGATAGTGTGCTATATAAGTATCCATTATTATTAAGTCAGATGTCAATCCACGCTTGGGTGGAGAGAGGAAAGCAGGAGTAAAGTCCCTTTCCCAAGGACACAACACTATGCCGAAACGGGACTCCGGAACTGGGATCACCGGTGAACACTGGAGTGGAGTCAGGAGTCCACCACCGCCTCACGGATTCTGCCACGTCGTTCGTACCCCAACCATCAATGCTGCTATGACTGACTACTTCAGTCCGTTGTTTACGTTGTGCATTAATTCTGACCGCACCGTGACAGTCGTCTTGTTCCATAGTCTTTGTTCCAACTCGAATCAGTTTGTGTGCGTGTGTTTACGTAAGTTTGTGCCTGCCAATGTGTGCGTATGTATTACGGGTATCTGTTAGATACACATGTATGTTAAACTGTATGTATGCAGTGTGTGTGTGCGTGTGTGTGTGTGTGCATGTGTGTGTGTGTGTGTGTGTGTGTGTGTGTGTGTGTGTGTGTGTGTGTGTGTGTGTGTGTAGTCACATTTTGGTGTGTGTATGTAACATTGATGTAATGTTTTATGTTAACAAAAGCGTTTTTGTAAAGCACCTAGAGCAGATTTCTGGATAGTGTGCTATATAAGTATCCATTATTATTACTATTATTATTATTAGCATACTGAATATTGGACAACTGAAAGCGCTAGCTGTAACTTTCTCAACTGGTTCTTTAATCGTCGGATGGTTGCCATAGCAGCTGATACCCACGTAAACGAAGCGAAACACGTAATCACGGAGATGCTGGCAAATCGAAGCGGAGTTGACAGGTGAAATGAATAAGTGTGATGGTATGCTGGGTGCTTGACAGAGAGAGAGAGAGAGAGAGAGGGAGGGAGGGGGAGACATACAGACAGAGGAGCAGACAAACAGACAGATAGACAGAGACATTTAGAGACAGGAAACCGGCAAAAGAAAGGGTTACAAGCGGCAACATGGCTTTGAAACTTTCTGGACCAACATCATCAACTGCTACAGTATTCACACACGCAATCAGTGTCCGTCAGTTCAGTTGAACTGTGTGTTCAGTTCAGTTCAGTTCAGTTCAACTGAACAGTGTGAACAACCTTCTTCTGCCCGGTTTCCACCAAACCCACTATTCCCCCACCCCACCCACCCCACCCCTCCTCTCCTAACTTTTAAACGATAACGTTCAAATGTAGAACTTGATTATTTAACAAACAATATTAATGTCTACAATCACCAGTATGTGTGACGGAACATTAAACTAAATCCCACTCCACTCCTCCAGTTCACATGAGTGGTTGGTGTTTGACCAAAGCTCCAGCATTGCAGTCACTCGTTTCCACTCCACCACTGTACTGCCATGGGCGTGACAGCAGAGTAGTTATAACGATGGACTTTTCACTCTGAGGTCCTGGGTTTGATCTCTGTATCGGCGCGTGGTATAAATGTGTACTTCTGGAAATAAGACGGTACTTCTTCTGCATGGTTGGCTGGGCACAAGAGTGGGTATATTATAGTTTCTGAGCTGAAGGCAGGCTGTTCATCCACTTGATGGCTATATTACTGGGTTGTCCTTATCAAGAAGTCATCCACTTGCAACGGTAACTGCTCCTTACACATCAATGAACAAATACCAGTCCTGCACACGTTCGATTTCTATCACTCATCAGCTGCATACCGTGATGCCTGAAAAATGTACGTTTCTCTGATGCAGGTCGATGATACATAAAATGGCACAGTCATGCATGGCTCTTCCAGGTTCCGTTTTACGCCAGTTCTAGTGTAGTATAGTGTCCAGTACACACTGCATCTTCTTATTCTGTGTCTTATACTTTCTCTGTCCTGTAATCCCAACGACCGTATTGACATCAATAAACACCTGACAACCAGTTCTCTCCATTTGCAATACAATATACATCTTTATTATCCGATTGGAAATTACATGTGCATTTCTCTCTGTTCCTCGTCGCTCTTGTGTGATCAGTCTCTGCAAAACACTATATGTTATCATTATTATGTTTCAAACTGCTACATGTGTTGGCAGATAACTCGCGCTGAATGAAAACTGGGCGGCCGGAGGGGGGGAGGAGGGGAGGGGAGGG
>NC_134895.1:9885232-9889828 GCF_041734735.1 Babylonia areolata
AATCCTGTTTTTGCTAGAATTTCTCTGATCCCTGTAACTCGCGTCCAGGTTTGATAACTTGAGATATTTCTGCTTAGGTAATCTGTTTTCGTTCATTTCTAACAACCGAAACTAATATTTTACAGTTTTTAAATATGAATTAATGTAAAGGGGATATCGTCTTGAATCTGAATAAATAAGTTTGTTGGGTGATTTGAGAGGTGCACCTATGTATCTTTTGCAGGCACGTAAACGTACTTTTTCAGTATTTTCGTAAACGTTGTAAACCCCATATTTCGCTTGACATTGGTTGAAAATTTTAATCAAAGATTTTGAAAAATACTTCTCGAGTCATTTCTTTGCAATATCCAGACACACGACATAGAAGATAAAGTGCTTTTTTCGCACGCGCGCGCGCACACACACACACACACACACACACACAGAGTTTAACAGCGGGGGGAGCAGGGCTGTCCTTTCTCCCGAGGCTGGAAACACATACCCACTCTTAACTGATGCTGCCAGAATTCGAGCAACAGGGCAGACGGACACAATAGCCAAGTGGTTAAAGCGTCGGACTTTCAATCTGAGGGTCGCGGGATCGAATCTCGGTAACGGCGCCTGGCGGGTAAAGGGTGGAGATTTGTCCGATCTCCCAGGTCAACATATGTGCAGACTTGCTAGTACCTGAACCCCCTTCGTGTGTATACGTAAACGGAAGATCAAATTGAAACTGCGTTTTGGGGGCATATCTGTTATGCATGTGTGGGTGTATGTGTGAATGTGTGTCTTCATGTTTTATATTTATTTGTTTATTTATCATCATTGTTGTCTTATTTATTTATTATTTATTTATTATTATTATTATTATTTTATCATTATTTTCATTACTACTATCTTTTTTTTCTTTTTTTTTCCATCATAATTATTATTTATGTATGTGCGCTTATATATATATATATTTTTTTTTCTTTTTCTTTTTTTTCTGAAGGCCTGACTAAGCGCGTTGGGTTACGCTGCTGGTCAGGCATCTGCTTGGCAGATGTGGTGTAGCGTATATGGATTTGTCCGAACGCAGTGACGCCTCCTTGAGCTACTGATACTGATACTCAAATACGCACGTTAAAGATCCTGTAATCCGTGTCAGCGGTGGGTTATGGAAACAAGAACATACTCAGCATGCACAACTCCGAAAACGGAGTGTGGCTGCCTGCATGGCAGGGTAAAAACGAACAAACGAAGAAGAAGATGAAGAGCAACAGGACAGAAGCTCGAAACGTTAATTAACTACACGGCCACCGTGCCGATCGGAGAAATGAATAGATCTCAGCTTCAGTCCACACTACCCCCCACCCCCGACCCCCCGACCCCCGTTCCCTTTCTCTCTCCCTCCCTCCGCACCCACACACTCACGTACCCCTCTTCCAACCGTTTCACCTTTCACTCCCACTGACCTAAACCGTTATAGATCACAGTGCTTTCGCCCGCGAGGTCTCTGCATATTTAAAATGGTGGAGGAGCGGCCTCATGAAATATATCCGCTTTCTGCACGCACACCTCAGTATACCCCGACTTGCCTTCCTGTAAACACAACCAGCCTCTACTGACTCAGCGAACCCTATCAACCACACAACACCTCGTGACATGATACCATGCTACTATGGTACTATGATACCATAGCAGACAGTGTAATGAGGGGCGTAACCAAAGCTGAGGCCCGCTTCACCGTAACAGACACAGAAGAAGGACAACAGAGTTTGAACAGTATTATTTCCTGTTGGCCTAGTTTCATTACTTATGCATTCTTGTTGTTGTTGTTGTTCTTCTTCTTCTTCTTCTTCTCCCCCATGTTGTTGTTGTTCTTGTTGTTCTTCTTCTCCTCCTCCTCCTTCTTGTTCTTCTTCTCTTCCTTCTCCCCCAACTCTCCTCTCTTAACTCCGTAACTGTAATTGGGACGCCATAGAAAGGATGCTACTACTCTCCTCTCTTAACTCAGTAACTGTAATTGGGACGCCATAGAGAGGATGCTACTACTCTCCTCTCTTAACTCAGTAACTGTAATTGGGACGCCATAGAGAGGATGCTACTACTCCTCTCTCTTAACTCAGTAACTGTAATTGGGACGCCATAGAAAGGATGCTACTAGTCTCATCTCTTAACTCAGTAACTGTAATTGGGACGCCATAGAGAGGATGCTACTACTCTCCAATCTTAACTCGGTAACTGTAATTGGGACGCCATAGAGAGGGTCCTACTACTCTCATCTCTTAACTCAGTAACTGTAATTGGGACGCCATAGAGAGGATGCTACTACTCCTCTCTCTTAACTCAGTAACTGTAATTGGGACGCCATAGAGAGGATGCTACTAGTCTCCTATCTTAACTCAGTAACTGTAATTGGGACGCCATAGAGAGGATGCTACTAGTCTCCTCTCTTAACTCAGTAACTGTAATTGGGACGCCATAGAGAGGATGCTACTACTCCTCTCTCTTAACTCAGTAACTGTAATTGGGACGCCATAGAGAGGATGCTACTAGTCTCCTCTCTTAACTCAGTAACTGTAATTGGGACGCCATAGAGAGGATGCTACTAGTCTCCTCTCTTAACTCAGTAACTGTAATTGGGACGCCATAGAGAGGATGCTACTACTCTCCTAACTCAGTAACTGTAATTGGGACGCCATAGAGAGGATGCTACTACTCTCCTCTCTTAACTCAGTAACTGTAATTGGGACGCCATAGAGAGGATGCTACTACTCTCCTAACTCAGTAACTGTAATTGGGACGCCATAGAGAGGATGCTACTACTCTCCTCTCTTAACTCAGTAACTGTAATTGGGACGCCATAGAGAGGATGCTACTACTCTCCTAACTCAGTAACTGTAATTGGGACGCCATAGAAAGGATGCTAAAGCAAACGGCACGACAGGCAGGCAGACATCCTGATACTGCATGGTCTACATCACTGATACTGCCAGAGGTTTGAACCGTCGCACTGCCCTGTTCTTCCTGCCCTTCCTCTTGGCCACTGGGCCCTGTCAGCAGGTGCAGATGAGATGGGTAGGACCCTTACGCATTGGCATACAAACGCGGGTATGCAGACGCATACGTGCGTTTCGTCCATACATTCAAACATGGAGTCTATTCTGTACATAAGTTATATGCTTGCTTGCTTGCTTGCATACAAACATGCACTCGTATCAAGGGAGATCATTCCGTGTATTCGACGTACAAGCAGGAGTAAAGTCCCCGCATATGCACAGAAGACAGACAGACAGACAAACAGACAGACGTGGCATTCAGACAGCAGTGTGCTGGGCGTGTGGTTCGTCCTCACTGCATACACTGCTTTGTGTACTGTACACTGTACCATGTCTTGGACACACACACACACACACACACACACACACACACACACACACACACACACACACACACACACACACACATACGTGGCACGGGACAAACATTCGACAAATGAGAAATTTAGATAACCAACCCTGCCAAATACAAAACGAAACTGGCCTGACTGTTTGCCTATCGAAGTGGATTTGTCTACAGAATTTTGCCAGGGACAACCCTTTTATTGCCGTGGGTTCTTTTACGTGCGCTAAATGCATGCATGCTGCACACGGGACCACAGTTTATCGTCTCATCCGAACTGACTAGCGCCCAGACTACCACTCAAGGTCTTGTGGAGGGGGAGAAAATACTGGCGACTGCCGGTGTGCGCTCAGATTCTCTCGCTTCCTATGCGGACGCGTTACCTCTAGGCCATCACTCCAATGGATTTTTTTTTTCTCTAAAAAAAAAATTAAAAAAAAAAAAAAAAAAAAGCCTTACAAGGTATTGGAGCAGTCCACAACAAAAGCTGCCAACTGAAAACAAACCATTTCAAGCAACACGCGGATATTATAGAGGACTTCACAGGTCACGCCAACCAACATTATTGTCACCAGCATAGGCTCTACGTACATTAGTATCAGTATCAGTATCAGTAGCTCAAGGAGGCGTCACTGCGTACGCCGGTCAAATCCATATACGCTACACCACATCTGCCAAGCAGATGCCTGACCAACAGCATAACCCAACGCGCTTAGTCAGGCTTTGAGAAAAAAAAATTAAATAAATAAATAAACCCATTTATAATAATAATAATAATATGATAATAAAAAAAAATTTTAATCAAAAAACCCCCAAAATAATATATATATATATAAAAAAAAAAAAGAAGATAAATACATAAAGACACTACTATTACTACTACTAATAAAAATACGTACATCACATCGTGGCAGTGGACCGGGCGCTCGTCACTTGAGCCACCGTGGATCCATAAACAGGGTTTATCAGTGGGTTCGCTCCCTTGGGCTGCTGACAGCAAAGTTCGCCGCGCCCAGAATTTGATAATAAAAATATTTTCCTTCCCTAATTTGTTTATCTGTCCAGACTCTGTGACATTGCCAAACGAGGGAATGGCAAAATGGTATCGTAAATAGAGTTAAGTATGAGGAAAAAAGAATGTCTACGGTTGAATTTACTGATGTTTTCTCAAGGGTTGTGGTAGTAGATTTTGTTTCTACTTTTGTTTGTTTTGTGGTTATTTCTTGTTTGTTT
>NC_134895.1:9889928-9892428 GCF_041734735.1 Babylonia areolata
CGCTTGCAATATTTTGATGATAGTAATTGGGGTGAAACGCTGTTAACGTCGTCTCTTTCGCCGTTCGTATGGAGAGAGTTAACTCATTCTACTCCAGGTACGAGATAACTCGTACCATGATTACTTCCCCTGTGGACCAGGTACGAGTATACTTGTACCAACACACTAATCTAATTTCGTTCATTCTTGCTTGGTACAGTCGGCATTCTAAACTGAACTGTTTAGTAATTACGGAAGCATGAAAACGAAACTTTGTTTGACCGGTTAAAATCAAAATTCTCCATCTGTTTTTGTTGTTTTAGTGAGCCATTCTTTTTTTCTTTTTTTTTTCTGCAGTGGTCTCACGTAGTGCTGGTTTAGGGGAGTTGTAGCAGGCGTGTAGCTGTGGGGTGGAATGGGTTAAAGCTAATGTTGAAGAGATTAAAAAAAAAAAAAAAAAAAAAAAAGTCATTTTACTCCTCTCCTTGAGAAACTTCACTGGTTGACTACCTATCACGAGATAAATTGCAGACTTGCTACCTTGCGTTTCAATGGCACAATGGCACAGAACACACTTACTGCACCCACAGACAAACTGGCTTTCGATATACACCCCTTCTAGACCCTGCTGATAGCAGAGTGTTGACAATTCCTCTAAGAAACTAAAATAACAACAACAAAAAAAACCAACCCAACCACAGCAACAACGAACAAACCCAAGAACAGCGCTCTTTCTTCAATCTTGTGTGTGTGTGTGTGTGTGTGTGTGTGTGTGTGTGTGTGTGTGTGTGTGTGTGTGTGTGTGTGTGTGTGTGTGTGTGTATGTGTGTGTGTGTGTGTGTGTGTATGTGTGTGTGTGCGTGTGTGTGTGTGTGTGTGTGTATGTGTGTGTGTGTGTGTGTGTGTGTATGTGTGTGTGTGTGTGTGTGTGTGTGTGTGTATGTGTGTGTGTGTGTGTGTGTGTGTGTGTGTGTGTGTGTGTGTGTGTGTGTGTGTGTGTGTGTGTGTGTGTGTGTGTGTGTGTGTGTAGTTGTTTTCTTGTTTGTATGTCGCCATGCTATTTTGTGTGCGCCGGGTATGTCGTACCTGAATGAATGCATACTTGTGTATGTAGAACACGTATCGTAAGAGCGCCCAGCTCCCTGTTGCGAGTGCTTGTCTGCATTGTGATTGCACACACACACACACACACACACACACACATCACATCACACTACACCACACTACACTACACAACAACACACACACTTGGAATTTTTTAGATCCTTTATTGTTGTGTCTATACACCTTCCATTTACGGTTTTCATGACATATAAATCATGATTCGGACGGATGATTCTGATTCACACAGACACAGACACACACACACACACACACACACGTGTGTACGCGCACGTTTTTCGTGGTGTGCGTATCCTGTGTCTTCATTAACTCACTCAGTACGGCCAGTCCTCTCTTCTCCTCTACACAGACCCCTCGGATGTCCAGTGGGTGTCTGAATGACCCAACCTTTAGCTTCCGTCGTCAGAATTGTGGTATTCTTTGTCAAAATTCACGTCTTCAGTATAAGAGCCTTCCGCTTGCAATATTTTGATGATGGTAATTGGGGTGAAACGCTGTTAACGTCGTCTCTTTCGCCGTTCGTATGGAAAGAGTTAAAAAGAAACTCGTGGTCTGTATGGTTCTATTCATCATGTCACGGATGTAAACGTAGCCATAGCTGGCCCTTAAATGGTGTATGTGTCGGGTAGTGATGGTGGTGGTGGTGGATATATAAATATGAATATATATATATATGTGTGTGTGTGTGTGTTTGTGTGTGTGTGTGTGTGTGTGTGTGTGTGTGTGTGTGTGTGTGTGTGCGTGCGCGCGCGCGCGTGTGTGTATGTACGTGTGCGTGTGCTGTGTCAGCGCGCGCGCGCGTGTGTGTATGTACGTGTGTGTGTGTGTGTGTGTGTGTGTGTGTGTGTGTGTGTGTGTGTACACTCACAGATAGGAAAATAAAGAAACACAAATAGTAATTGCTGCACCGGGTGTCGACGCGATCAGTTTCCCGGGGGGGGGGGGGGGGGGGGGGGGGAGAGCAGCCCGATTTTCACAAAGAGAAAATTAATCTGTTGTGACAAAAAAGCAATACAACACAACACAGTCTCAGTTTGTCAAGGAGACGTCACTGCGTTCGCACAAATCCATATACGCTACACCACACCCGCTAGGGCCGGCCGACAGATGCCGAACAGCAGCATAACCCGACGCGCCAGTTAGGTACTGAGTGCATGTATAGAATTATATTTGTACATATCTCAGAAGACAACGCTTTTGTTGCCATGGGTGTTTTTTTTGTTTGTTTTTTTGTGTGCTTTTTTTAAAGGTGCACAAAGTGCATGCTGCACACGTGACCTCGGCTTATCGTCTCATCCGAATGACTAGATGCTGAGTTTGGGTCTTCGAGACTAATGTGGGAGAAAGGACGAGAGTCGGGAATCGAACTAAGACCCCATTTTGGATAACTGTATTGGCA
>NC_134895.1:9899928-9904928 GCF_041734735.1 Babylonia areolata
GACACTAGTCCAGTAATGCACTGCATTTCATTCGTAAATCTCCGGCCTCACCTTTCAACACCGTCACCCCCCCCCCCCCCCCCCCCACCCCCACCCCCGAATCCCCCCTACCTCCCCCAGACCCTGTCCCACCCACATCCTCCCCCCTCCCACCTCCCGCACCATCCCGTCTCCCCCACCTAGCAAAAGCATCAAGCATCGTAATAATGGCCGACGCAAGAACCAGGCTGGCATGACAGATAAGAGAGAGAGAGAGAGAGAGAGAGAGAGAGAGAGAGAGAGAGAGAGACAGAGACAGAGAGACAGAGAGAGAGAGAGTGGGAAAAGAGTGGGGGGGGGGGGAGAAAGAGAGAGTGAGGGATAGAAGGAGGAGGTGCAGGGTGGGGTGTGTGTGTGTGGGGGGGGGAGGGTAGGTTTGCTGGTTTCCTGGTTGTAATCTGGCGAACTGGGGCGAGAGAGAGAAAGGGGGTTGAGAGGGTGAGGGGTGGGGTGGGGGAGGAAGACAGAGAGACAGAAAGAGTGAGAGAGAGAGAGAGGGGGGGGATGTGTGTGTGCGGGGTTAGTTTTGTTGGTTTTCTGGTTGTAATCTGGTGAATGAGAGAGAGAGAGAGAGAGGGAGGGAGGGGGGAAGAGGGAGGGAGAGGGAGAGGGGGAGAGAGGGAGGGAGAGGGAGAGAGAGAGGGGGGAGAGAGAGGGAGAGAGTTAGAGAGAGCGACAGAGACAGAGACAGAGACAGACTGAGAGACAGAAAGAGTGAGAGAGAGAGAGAGGGGGGGGATGTGTGTGTGCGGGGTTAGTTTTGTTGGTTTTCTGGTTGTAATCTGGTGAATGAGAGAGAGAGAGAGAGAGGGAGGGAGGGGGGAAGAGGGAGGGAGAGGGAGAGGGGGAGAGAGGGAGGGAGAGGGAGAGAGAGAGGGGGGAGAGAGAGGGAGAGAGTTAGAGAGAGAGACAGAGAGAGAGAAGGAGAGAGGGAGGGAGGGAGACACACACACACACACACACACACACACACACACACACACACAAACACACACACACACACACAGAAGGAGATAGATAGATAGATAGAGAGAGAACTCAGAACTCAGAGCTCAAAACGTTTTTATTCAAGGATTAAGATTTTAGGCATTGCCTATTCTTCCAATCTGTCCTTGCTAATCTACATCTATTACAAATAGCACACACATAAATGAAAGGAAAAGGTTTTCATGCAGAACTGTATACATAATGAAGAAAAACACCCCCCAGCCCTCCACACACACCCACATCCGTGCACACACATGCATACACACACTGACGCTCGCGTGCGAGCGCACACACATACATACACACACACGCGCGCACACACACTGACAGCGCCCCCTCACTCACCCCATACACTAAGATTCACAGATGGATAGGACCGTGAGTCACAGAGAGACAGATAGATAAGGCACAGTATTGTTACTGTCTCTGAAATCTATGTGTGGCAAGTGCAGCATACTACAGTGACTACTACCATCACCAATATTACTTGAACACTTGTCACGATAATGATAGAACGAAATGAATAGATTATGCATGCATAAGAAACAGAACGAGAGAAGAAAAAAAAAAAAAAAGAGAGAGAGAGAGAGAGAGAGAGAGAGAGAGAGAGAGAGAGAGAGAGAGAGCAAAACAAAACACGATGAAATGAGAAAGCAAGGGAGGAACAAGAAAGGCATAAATGACTGATACAAAAAAATAAGACATAACTGACCTCTTTGTTACTGTCTACAGTAATTTAAAGATCAGAGTTATTTACTGTTGGAAGGGGTGAAGATGTTTATGCAGACTTGATTTGAAAATAGGAAGAGAACTGTCCGTTTGTATGTGCAAAGGAAGGGAGTTCCACAGGGATGCACCCGAAAATGCAAAACTAGTTATGAACAAATCAATTCGGGTACGTGGCAAAATGTATTTGTTAGAGCCGTATCGGCATGAAGCTCGTGTTAGCAGGTGCTGGAGATATTGCGGTGCCAAGTTATTGTGTGTTTTGTACATGAGTAATGCTTTGTTGAAATCTAGCTGGTTTTGAAGTGGAAGGATATTTAATCTGGCTTGCTTTTCTAACGTTGACAGTGAGTGATGTGGTAGAATTAATCTGGCTGCTCTCCTGTGGAGAGAATTTAGTTTCTTAAGAGAGAGAGAGAGAGAGAGTGGGGGTGGGGTGGAGGTGGGGAAGAAAGAGAGAGTGAAGAACGGGAGGAAGAGGTGCAGGGGGTTAGGTTTGCTGGTTGTAATCTGGCGAATGGGAGAGAGAGAGAAAGAGAGAGAGAGAAGGAGAGAGACAAAGTGAAAGAGAGGGGGATAGAGAGGGAGAGAGAGGGAGACAGAGAGAGAGAGAGAGGGGGGTGGAGGTGGGGAAGAAAGAGAGAGTGAAGAACGGGAGGAAGAGGTGCAGGGGGTTAGGTTTGCTGGTTGTAATCTGGCGAATGGGAGAGAGAGAGACAGAGAGAGAGAGAGAAGGAGAGAGACAAAGTGAAAGAGAGGGGGATAGAGA
The DNA here is from genome assembly GCF_041734735.1 of Babylonia areolata. Classification (NCBI taxonomy): domain Eukaryota; kingdom Metazoa; phylum Mollusca; class Gastropoda; order Neogastropoda; family Buccinidae; genus Babylonia; species Babylonia areolata. Next base: position 9,902,450 of record NC_134895.1, read on the forward strand.
GAGAGAGAGACAGAGAGAGAGAGATAGAGAGAGAGAGACACACAGAGAGAGAGACAGAGAGAGAGAGAGGGGGGTGGAGGTGGGGAAGAAAGAGAGAGTGAAGAACGGGAGGAAGAGGTGCGGGGAGTTAGGTTTGCTGGTTGTAATCTGGCGAATGGGAGAGAGAGAGACAGAGAGAGAGAGAAGGAGAGAGACAAAGTGAAAGAGAGGGGGATAGAGAGAGAGAGAGACAGAGAGAGAGATAGAGAGAGAGAGAGACAGAGAGAGAGATAGAGAGAGAGAGACACACACAGAGAGAGAGACAGAGAGAGAGAGATAGAGAGAGAGAGACACACAGAGAGAGAGACAGAGAGAGAGAGGGGTGGGGTGGAGGTGGGGAAGAAAGAGAGAGTGAAGAACGGGAGGAAGAGGTGCGGGGGGTTAGGTTTGCTGGTTGTAATCTGGCGAATGGGAGAGAGAGAGACAGAGAGAGAGAGAAGGAGAGAGACAAAGTGAAAGAGAGGGGGATAGAGAGGGAGAGAGAGGGAGACAGAGAGAGAGAGAAGAAGAGAGACAAAGTGAAAGAGAGGGGGGAAGTCTGAAGTCTGAAGTCTGAATGGTTTATTGTTTAGGCCTTTCTGCCCGTGACAACAGGGGTAAGGGGGGGGGGGGGGGGCTTCCGTGTTAACATCCATTATAAAGAACAGCGCCAATATATGTAAAGCAAACAAAGGGTAGAAAAGAGAGAAAGGACAGAGTAAGACAGAGAGAGAGAGAGGGAGAGAGGGACAGAAAGAAGAAGAAAAAGACAAAAGATAGATGGGCTGATTGGTGTGTAATCATGCGTCATTAACCAAAGATAGACTTGTTTCTATGGGTGAAGGCTTTGGACAAGAACAGAGAGAGTGGAATGCATGTCTTCACATCTGCAAACAACAGTGACAATTTAAATGCATTGGGGCGCACATGATACTTCTTCGGTATATACTGTTCTCTGAGATTTTTGTATTCTGGGCATGTCAAAATAAAATGGAGTTCGGTTTCTTGTTCATCTTTACAGAATAAGCAACACATATTTTCACGCTTTTTTGAATATCTCAATCTATGCGGTTTCAATGGAGATACACCAAGTCTGACTCTTGTGAGAACTTTTCTTAAAACAGGGTTCTTGATTATGTTTAGATATTGCGGGGCGTTGTGTAGTTGTCTGAATGTAGAATATAAGGTAAATCTATCATGTGATGTTACACTGCTTTCCAAATCTTGCAGATGGCAATCAAATAATCTCTGTTTAAAAGCACACAAGAAACTTTATATTTTCCACACCCTGGTTTTCCCACACATAGCCAAATCCATATCTATATAATGTAAAACAAATTCGTGATGCCCAGTTGTATTTATCCCTACAATGGAGACTTACAACATTCTATATGCTTTAAATGGAATGCGAGTTTCATGCATCCTAGTAACATTTAACCAATATCTAATACAATTAGTGTAGGTCTGGATATATAAAGGATATCTACCCGTTTCACAGTAAATTAAAGTGCTTGGTGTTTTCACACTGATATTTAGCAGACGTTTGATAGCGAATAAGTGTACTCAGAGAGGGGGATAGAGAGGGAGAGAGAGGGAGACACAGAGAGAAAGGAGAGAAAGAGAGAAATATAGAGATAGAACAAGAACAAGAACAAGAACAAGAAATATAGAGATAGAGAGGGAGAGAGAGGGGAGAGATAGAGACAGAGAGAGGGAGAGAGAAACAGAGAGAGAGAGAGAGTGGGGCGGGGGGGGGGGGGAGATGCCGATGTTAAGTTAGCTGGTTTCCTGGTTGTAATCTGGCCAATGGGAGGCACAGAGAGAGCGAGAGCGAGAGAGAGAGAGAGAGAGAGAGAGAGAGAGAGAGAGAGAGAGAGAGAGAGAGAGACTGAGAAAGATACAGAGAGGGACAGAGAGAGACAGAGAGGGACAGAGAGAGAGACAGAAAAGGAAGTGGGGGACGGGAGGAGGAGGTGTAGGGGATAGGTTTGCTGGTTTCCTGGTTGTAATCTGAGAGACAGTGAGAGAGGGAGGGAGAGAGAGGGGGAGAGACAAAGACAGGCAGACAGACAGACAGACAGACAGAGACAAAGAGAATGAGAGAGGATCTGGAGAGCGTGTTTGCAGGTGTTACGTTTGCTGGTTTCCTGGTTTTTGTAAACTGACCAGTGGGAGGCTTTGGTTAGATCACCTGACACAAAAGCACCGTCCTCTAATTCTGACGGATGAGAGTTAACGTCCTAGCAGCTGCATCACAAAGGCTTTTTTTGGGGGGGAGGGGGGGCGAGGGGGGTGGAAAGAAGAAGTGAAAGAAGAAGAAGAAGAAGAAGTGAAAGAAGAAGAAGAAGAAGAAGAAGAAGAAGAAGAAGAAGAAGAAGAAGAAGAAGAAGAAGAAGAAGAAGTGAAAGAAGAAGAAGAAGAAGAAGAAGAAGAGAAAGAAGAAGAAGTAGAAGAAGAAGTA
>NC_134895.1:9924928-9929928 GCF_041734735.1 Babylonia areolata
CTCTCTCTCTCGCTCTCTCTACCTATCCATCTCTCTCTCTCTCGCTCTCTCCCTCTCTCTCTCGCTCTCTCTACCTATCCATCTCTCTTTCTACCTATCAGTCTCCCTCTCTCCCCCTCTCGCTCTCCCTCTCTCTCTCCCTCTCTCTCTAATTATCCCTCTCTCTCTTTCTTTACCTATCCCTCTCCCTCTCTCTCTCGCTCTCTCTACCTATCCATCTCTCTCTCTCTCTCGCTCTCTCTACCTATCCGTCTCCCTCTCTCCCCCCTCTCTCTCTCCCTCTCTCTCTCTCTCTCTACCTATCCCTCTCTCTCTATCCCTCTCTCCCTCTCTCTCTCGTTCTCTCTACCTATCCCCCCCTCTCTCTCTACCTCTCCCTCTCTCTCTCGCTCTCTCTACCTATCCATCTCTCTCTCTCTCTACCTATCAGTCTCCCTCTCTCCCCCTCTCGCTCTCCCTCTCTCTCTCCCTCTCTCTCTAATTATCCCTCTCTCTCTCTACCTATCTCTCTCCCTCTCTCTCTCGCTCTCTCTACCTATCCGTCTCTCTCTCTCCCCCTCTCTCTCTATCCCTCTCTCCCTCTCTCTCTCGCTCTCTCTACCTATCCGTCTCCCTCTCTCTACCTATCCCTTTCTCTCTATCTATCCCTCTCTTTCCCCCCCTCTATCTCTTGCTCTCTCTACCTAACCATCTCTCTCTCTCCCTCTCTCTCTCTCTACATATCCCTCTCTCTCTCTCTACCTATCCCTCTCTCTCTCCCTCTCTACTTATCCCTCTCTCTCTACCTATCCCTCTCTCTCTCCCTCTCCCTCTCTCTAACCCATCTCTCTCTACCTATCCCCCTCTCTCTCTCCCTCTCTCTCTCCCCCCTCCCCCCCCCCTCTCTCTCTCTCTCTGAGCCGCTGGAGACGAGTCGTACAAGTGATGATAAATCCGTGGGACATAAACTATGACGGAACACAAATTGGCAACGGCAGAGAGAACATTGCGACCCATGGGTAAGGGGCGAGGAAGAAGAAGAGATTACCCTTCTCACTATGATCACAACAACAATCAATAGCATGCGTGCGTGTGTGTGTGTGTGTGTGTGTGTGTGTGTGTGTGTGTGTGTGTATGTGTGTGTGCCCTCCCTTCACCATGCACAAACACACACACACACACACATACAAACACGCGCTTGCGCTCACACACACACACACACACACACACACACACACACACACACACACACACACACACCCCCGCCCACACACACACACAAACACACAACAACAACAACAACAACAACACACATACACAAACAAACAAACAAGCACGTGCGCGCGCTCGCACACACACACACACACACACACACACACACACACACACACACACACACACACACACACACAACAACAACACACAACGACGTACACACACACAAGCACGTGCGCGCGCTCGCACACACACACACACACACACACACACCACAACACAAGACACACACACAACGGACGTACACACACACACGCACACACACACACACACACACACACACACACACACACACACACACACACACACACACACACACACGCACACACACTCACCTTCATTTTACAGATATTTGCCACAAAGGGAGGGTATTGACAGGGGAAGGTGGTGGGGAAGGGTTGAGAGTAGTGAGCGAGGAATGGTGTGTGTGTGTGTGTGTGTGTGTGTGTGGAGGGGGGGGGAGAGGGCGGAGTGGGAGAGGAGGAGGGAGAGGGCAGGGCGCAATTGAGACAAGAGCACACAGCTGATTTATAACAACAACATAACAATGGATCCGTGGGTTGAAGGACGAGCTGATCCATCCAGGGGCGGAGAAAATCGACAGGTAAATATTTTGCCAGGAAGAGAAACTGATGAAAAGGGCAACAAAAGTGCAATGGAGAGCAACAAAGCGACAGCACGATAGCAAACAACAAACACAAGGTGCACCACCACAAGAACAACAGGAGCATACACAATAGTTTCAGTTTCAGTTTCAGTAGCTCAAGGAGGCGTCACTGCGTTCGGTTCGGACAAAATCCATATACGCTACACCACATCTGCCAAGCAGATGCCTGACCAGCAGCGTAACCCAACGCGCTTAGTCAGGCCTTGAGGAAAAAAGAAAAAAAGAAAAAAAAAAAAAAGGTGAATAAATAATAGATAAGCTTACACAAATAAATAAATAAGTAAATAAATAATAACTATAATGTAAAAAAAAAGAAAAAAAGAGAGATAACAATGATGATAAATAAGCAAATAGATGTACACAATACACAATACACATACACAATAGCAATGCGACAGTGAAGCACACAGGCAGGACGACAGGCTAAGCCACACAAAAGCAACAAAAGGGGCAACACAATAGCAACAAAAATAATAATAAAAATTAAAAAAAATAACGGGGCGAAACAATAGCGACACAAGGAACGGCACCACAGGAGCAACAGGAGCATGCAATATAACAACATCAACAGCAAAGCACTTTAGGCAAGACAGACTAAGCCACACAGTATCAACACAAGAACAATACAAGAGGAACACGTTGGCAACTCAGGGGGCATACACAAAACCCCGCGAAACAACAGCAACACAAGGAACGGCACCACAGGAGCAACAGGAGCATGCAATATAACAACATCAACAGCAAAGCACTTTAGGCAAGACAGACTAAGCCACACAGTATCAACACAAGAACAATACAAGAAGAACACGTTGGCAACTCAGCGGGCATACACAAAACCCCGTGAAACAACAGCAACACAAGGAACGGCACCACAGGAGCAACAGGAGCATGCAATATAACAACATCAACAGCAAAGCCCTTTAGGCAAGACAGACTAAGCCACACAGTATCAACACAAGAAGAACACGTTGGCAACTCAGGGGGCATACACTAAACCCCGCGAAACAACAGCAACACAAGGAACGGCACCACAGGAGCAACAGGAGCATGCAATATAACAACATCAACAGCAAAGCCCTTTAGGCAAGACAGACTAAGCCACACAGTATCAACACAAGAAGAACACGTTGGCAACTCAGGGGGCATACACAAAACCCCGCGAAACAACAGCAACACAAGGACCACCACCACAATAGCACCACTACAGCGGGGCACATAGGCAAGACGAGACAAGCTACAACAGAAGCCACACAAGTACAATACAAGAGGAACACGTTGGCAACAACTCAGTAGCAACAAAAAACAAGAGAGGCAAGGCCTTCAAGACTCACTTGTGATACACTTAAAAAAAAAAAAAAAATCCAAGCTTTTTATGTATTGAGTATAATTTCAAAAATGTAATGCTTAAGATGAGAAAGATCAGTTTAAAGCAAATTAAGTCCCCTAGCATTAATTACAGAGTAATTTCCCCTTTTTTTTTTTTACTACCAGCACCAAAACGTTTGCAAAATAAATAAAACTTCCATGCTGAGCAAAAGAAGTTCCTGTTTGAACAGAAAATGATAATAATGACTGCTCTTGTTGTTGGGTCAGAATACCAGATCAAAGTGCCAAGTTTAGAGAATACAAAAAATATAAATATAACAGTAAATGCAGTTTGCATATAATTAGGCTTCATTTTTTATTTTTTTTGTGCCCATCCCAGAGGTGCAATATTGTTTTAAACAAGATGACTGGAAAGAACTGAATTTTTTCCTATTTTTATGCCTAATTTGGTGTCAACTGACAAAGTATTTGCAGAGAAAATGTCAATGTTAAAGTTTACCACGGACACACACACACACACACACACACACACACACACACACACACACAACCGAACACCGGGTTAAAACATAGACTCACTTTGTTTACACGAGTGAGTCAAAAAGGGTGGGGTGTGTGTGTGTGTGTGTGTGTGTGTGAAACAACAGCAACACAAGGAACACCACCACAAGAGCAACATGGGCATACAGAATAGCAACACAGTTGCAAGGCAAGTCGACAAGACAAGCCACACAGGAGAAACACGAGGGCAAAACAAGAAGAACATGTTGGCAACACAGGAGTATACAGCAAACAGCAACAAAAGGGGTGAAACAATAGCAACATGAGAAACACCACCCCAGGAGCAGCAGGAGTAACACAATAGCAACACAACATAGGCCCAACAAGCCACACAGAAACAACAACAAGGACAATACGAGAGGAACACGTGGTCAACACAGGAGCATACACAATGGCAACAAAAGGGGTGAAACGATAGCAGCACTGCAAGAGCAATAGGACCATACACAATAGCAACACTGCAGCAAGACACACAGGAAAGAAGGAAGGAATTTTGTTTAATGTCCCGTCACACATATCGGTGATTGAAGACATTTTGTAAAAGTATTTATGAATACATCTGAGTATTATCGGTTAGAAGGGGTGGGAGATGTGGATGAATGGAGGGTTGGGGGAAACTGGGCAAATGAGGGTAAAAATGTGGGTGAAATTTGAAAGAAAAACAAAACAAACAAACAAACAAACAAAAAAAACAAACCCTCTAAATACAGTTACAGGAAATTACTTAAAGGACTTCGTAAAAGAGAAGTCGTTAAACTGACAAGCGAAACAACTGATAATGAATGCAAAAAGTCAAAAACATCAACGTTCTCAGTCACTTGTGAAGACACACTTTCGTGTACAAAAGGCTTCATCAAGCTACAGTGAAAAATTATATGCTCAATTGTCAGGTTATTAAAGCAAAGAAAAGACAAAGATAATACAAGAGGAACACGCTGGCAACACAGTAGCACACAACAATAGCAACAAAGGAACAAAACAATAAAACACAAGAAACACCACCACAAGAGCAACAGAAGCAATACAATAGCAACACAACAGCGAGGCACATAGGCAAGACAAGACAAGCTACACCGAAGCAACACAAGGACAATACCAGAAGAATACGTTGGCAACACAGGAGCATACCACAACAGCAACAAAAGGGGCAAAAACAATAACAACACAAGAAATACCACTGCAAGAGCAACAG
>NC_134895.1:9954928-9962428 GCF_041734735.1 Babylonia areolata
ATCCTGTAATCCATGAGGAAATCAGAAAACCGTGAAGAGTGGAGAGGGGTGGTGGCCAGGTCAGCAGCGGTGCCCCAACGGTCTGAACCCAGACTACGGGAGAGTTGAAGTTGAAGTTGTTGAATCCATGTCAGCGTTCATTGGGTTATGGAAACAAGAACATACCCAGCATCCACACGCCCGAAAACGGAGTGTGGCTGCCAACCTGGCGGGGTAAATAAACAGAACGGACATACACGTAAAATGTCGCATGTCTGTCTTAGTGTGTATGTGTGCGTGCCTGAAACCTGATGGAATGACACAGGAAACGAATGACCAACGGCAGCCGTCAGTCGGCTCTACCCAGGTAGGCAGCCTGTTGTGCAAATGACCCCAGTGTTTGTAGAGCGCTAAGAGCTTGGTCTCTGACCGAGGATAGGCGCTATATAAGTATCATATCAATCAATCAATCAATGACACATGAAACGAATGATGAGCGCCCAGTGGCAGCCGTCAGTCGACTCTACCCAGGTAGGCAGCCTGTTGTGCAAATGACACCGTGTTTGTAGAGCTGGGTCTGCGACCGAGTATAGGCGCTATATAAGTATCCATATCAATCAATCAATCAATCAATTAATCATTCAATCAATCAAACCTAACTAAACTAAACTGTCGTTAGCAAGATCTGATGGCCGTGCTGAAACAGTCCCCCCCGCCAAGTATCTGTTCAGGGAGGGATGAAGACGGACGGGAAGACGAAAGAAACAGCAAGGAAGGATTGCATGCAGAATGGACTGGCGAAACCATCTGCAGGAGACCCAGGCTTTGATGACACACAACCTACAGGCCTGGGAGGGAAATGGTGAGCAGTTCTTCCGTGCGAGCGGTGCCCCAGATGACTCTTCACAGAGTTAACTCTCTCCATACGGACGGCGAAAGAGACGACGTTAACAGCGTTTCAGCCCAGTTACCATCATCAAAATATTGCAAGCGGAAGGCTCTTATACTGAAGAGGTGAATGTTGACAAAGAATACCACAATTCTGACGACGGAAGCTAAAGGTTGGGTCATTCAGACACCCACTGGACATCCGAGGGGTCTGTGTAGAAGAGAAGAGAGGACTGGCCGTACTGAGTGAGTTAAAACAAGACGACGACGACAACGACGACGACGACGACGACGAAGAAGAAGAAGAAGAAGAAGAAGAAGAAGAAGAAGAAGAAGAAGAAGAAGAAGAAGAAGAAGAAGAAGAAGAAGAAGAAGAGGGAGGAGGAGGAAGAGAAGAAGAAGAAGATTGATTGATTGAATCTTTAATGGGTAAAGAATTAGGCGCAGTAAAGGCCTTTTTACAATTCTGCCCATTTAACGACACAGAACATAAAAATAAAGAACGACACAAAACATAGAAATAAAGAAATAAAATAAAATAAAATAATAACGACGAATAAAAATAGCAACTAGAATAGTCTATGAAAAGTAACAAAGCGATGAAAAGAACAATTGGTACATTACATGTACGTACGTACTTACACACACACACACACACACACACACATACACACACACACCCTGTCACATGTAATTTAAGTTAATGACAAAGTGCCAAAGTGTCGCAAATCTCTTATTGGATTGTGTTGTTTCAATTCTGGTTTTTCCTTTCTGTTCCATTTTATCTGTTTTGCAACATTTTGTTCTGATTAGTACCTACTATGTCACTTTCGCTTTACAGTTAATGACATTAAACATTTCAATGTTCAGTTTTCATATTCCTTCCCTCCGGATTTTTTTCCCTGGTTGTTCTGTTTGAGTTGTCAATGGCACAAGGAGACTTCCTTGTCCCCTGTCTGTTTCATGATGACATGGTATGTTTTCCGTGAGTGACCGAAAAAGGAGAGAGAGAGAGAGAGAGAGAGAGAGAGAGAGAGAGAGAGGATGGGGTCGGATTACTTATATATAATATACAACCCAGCAATTATTCAAGAGGAAATCAGCAGGGACCATCGATTTTCTTTGAAACTAGCCACTAGGATGGGTACACTCTTGAATTCACTCATATTTTGTGACGATCAGGATCAGCCATACGTGCATAGCATGCAGGATGGGAAAAATCCACTTTCGCGTTTCCAGTGACAGGGTTATTCGTCATCGTTCATCGGGGAGAGTTATGTGATACCTTATTCCTTGTTGCCTATTCCAGATGGGATTTTTTTCACCTAGAAGAGCGTCGGGAAATGAAAACCCCAACAAAACTGAGAGGCGCAATAGCCAAGTGGTTTAGGCGTTGGACTTTCAATCTGAGGGTCCCGGGTTCGAATCACGGTAACGGCGCCTGGTGGGTAAAAGGTCGATAATTTTCCGATCTCCCAGGTCAACATATGTGCAGACCTGCTAGTGCCTGAACCCCTTTCGTGTGTATACGCACGCAGAAGATCAAATACGCGCGTTAAAGTTCCTGTAACCCATGTCAGCGTTCGGTGGGTTATGGAGACACGAAAATACCCAGCACGCATAAAAAATGCTAATAATGGTCAAAGTTATGACCGTTGAGCATCAATGGAAGAAGAATTTGTTATATATGTTATATATTATATATGTGTGTATGATAGTCAGTCGTGTCCGACAATGACTATCAGAACAACAGAGGAGACAACTGCTGTCCCGACTATCTTGGCTGGAATCTGGTTATAGTGGAGAGTGTCTTGCCCAAGTTACATCTCCACTCTCTCGGCCAAGTGGGATTTTTGGTTGGACAGTCGGCGTTAGGGTGGTTCCCAAAGGCCAGCTCGCCCCCCAAGGCTGAAGCACTAAGAGCCAGTGCAGTCTTATCTCCTAATTTGAGAGTCATAGTCCTTCACAAAAGATTTAGCTTGTTATCCAGCCCTACACACGGTGGATATGAACTCACTGCCCCGATGACATTAAAAGGCAGTAGGACCTTTTTAATTTTCGACGTGTTTTTTTTATTTTTTACTCACTTGTGTAAACAAAGTGAGTCTATGTTTTAACCCGGTGTTCGGTTGTCTGTGTGTGTGTCTGTGTGTCCGTGGTAAACTTTAACATTGCCATTTTCTCTGCAACTACTTTGTCAGTTGACACCAAATTTGGCATAAAAATAGGAAAAATTCAGTTCTTTCCAGTCATCTTGTTTAAAACAATATTGCACCTCTGGGATGAGCACAAAAAAATGAAGCCTAATCATATGCAAACTGCATTTACTGTTATATTTATATTTTTTGTATTCTCTAAACTTGGCACTTTGATCTGATATTCTGACCCAACAACAAGAGCAGTCATTATTATCATTTTTTGTTCAAACAGGAACTTCTTTTGCCAAGCATGGAAGTTTTATTCATTTTGCAAACGTTTTGGTGCAGATAGTAAAAAAGGGAAATTACTCTGTAATGCTAGGGGACTTAATTTGCTTTAAACTGATCTTTCTCATCTTAAACATTACATTTTGAAATTATACTCAATACATAAAAAGCTTGGATTTTTTTTATATTTTTTATTTTTAAGTGTATCACAAGTGAATCTTGAAGGCCTTCCCTCTCTTGTTTTTGTTTGTTTTGTTTTAACGAAGGGACATGGGGGCAGTGGCATACTTCGCGGTTGTGTGTATTCGTTTTTTGGTAGAGTTTTGAGTTTAACGACCTATCGGCAATGAGCCCTTAAGGTCAAGTTGTTCGTGGCTGTGGAGATGTGTTGTGGTCAAGGCGTTGGTCCTGTGGTCTTGGGGGGGGGGGGGGGGGAAGTGACTGTGTCCTGTGTTTTGCTTATAGAAGACCACAGAGTCGAAGTGGTTCTGTGGCCGTGAGAAAATTCAGACTTTGATGCTCAATTTTTTTCCCCCGACGTGATAATAATGCACTGTTTACGCAAAAGTGTCTTTTTTTTTTCTTTTTTTCTTTTTTGACAAATTACTTAATACGTTGTGTGTACAACATGTTCTTGAAGAAAAAAAAAATCAAAGAAACACTGTAACGAAACCAATTATGGTTTGAACTCTGAACACACGTATGAGTTGTTGCGGTATGTATTGTTGCCCTTGCATGGATTGTCGCCCTTGCATGGATTGTCGCCGGTGACAATACTTGCGGCTCTCACTGCATGTATTCCGCCCCTCTGGGCTGGTATCATTGTATACATGCCGCAACATGAGTATGCTTGCGTATGTGGGTTTGCTGAACAGGGATCATTTTTGACTCACTTGTGTAAACAAAGTGAGTCTATGTTTTAACCCGGTGTTCGGTTGTGTGTGTGTGTGTGTGTGTGTGTGTGTGTGTGTGTGTGTGTGTGTGTGTGTGTGTGTGTGTGTCTGTGTGTGTGTGTGTGTGTCCGTGGTAAACTTTAACATTGCCATTTCCTCTGCAAATACTTTGTCAGTTGGCACCAAATTTGGCATGAAAATAGGAAAAATTCACTTTTTTCCAGTCATCTGGTTTAAAACAATATTGCACCTCTGGGATGGGCACACACACAAAAAAAAAAAAAGAAAAAAAGAAGCCAAATTATATGCAGACTGAATTTACTGTTATATTTATATATTTTTTATTCTCTAAACTTGGCACTTTGATCTGACACAACAACAAGAGCAGTCATTTATATCATTTTTTGCTAAGCATGGAAGTTATATTTATTTTGCATGTCTTTGGTGCAGATAGTAAAAAAGGGAAATTAATCTGTAATTAATGCTATGGGGCTTAATTTGCTTTAAACTGATCTTTCTCATCTTAAACATTATATTTTGAAATTATACTCAATACATAAAAAGCTTGTGTGTTTTACTCTCAGTGTACAGGGCTTTGACTATGTTCATTCACCCAAGTGGTCTTTTTCGGAAAATACTAAAATCAATATGACGAGCGGACTTTATAGATCTATAGGCGGAGCCCTGAAGGTCATGGGCAAAAATCAATTGCGTACACATATTTATACATATTCAAAGCGCGTGCTCGCAAGCTCGAAGGACGACATTTCGTGTCATAATGTTGACCTGCCCGTTCAATCCAATATTCAATCGACAATACAAGATAACATATGATAGAAAGTTGGAGAAGGAGACCGTTAAATATTTATTCAGAGAAAGTTTTGTGAACGCCTCATCACTTACTGGATTATGCCCCAAACTGCCATGAGGATATCCATAGAATCAGTCGAAAGTCACAGCGAAAAATAATAAACCACGAGAGTTAATACCCTTGAACTGATGAAACGCAAAAATTTCCGGTCTTGGCTTTTCTCAAAATGAAGCCCTTTTCACTTCATACGACGTTTAGAAGTACTTGTACTTGGCTCTACATGTTATTAGTTTAACAAATTACTCAATTTTCATATCAACTTTAAAACTATAAAACTAGAATGAACATTGAATCGACCGTGTTAACTGGGCCGTGTAACTAAACTTGTACATCTATCTAGATCCAGAGAAAACGGGTAAATGTTGCAGTGTGATTGCGGCGATAGCCACGTCTCCATTACCGCGGACTTAAAAAGAATTTTTAATTGCCCTTGAAGATTTTTTGAACGCCCAAGATACACCAGAATAATATGACTTAAACAGCGTGCTCACTGCGAATACCGCAATCTGATTTATCGCCCTTTAAAAAAAGCATGTTTACATGTTATATTTTTGAACGTCAGTTAAGGAGCCACGACAGTGTAATGGATAAGATAGTTTCTTGTCATCCGAACACGCGGGGTTCGAATCTGCCGTTCGGACTTTTTTTTTTTTCTTTTACTTTTAACCCGAAGCTTTATAATGACAAATACAGAACACATTTTAACGATTTCATTTTTTTTTTTTTAAAGTGTATCACAAGTGAGTCTTGAAGGCCTTGCCTCTCTTGTTTGTTGTTGTTCTAACTTCATTTCAATCTGTGGATCTTTCATGCATTTACTTATATGTTTTTGGGTTTTTTTTTTTGTTTTTTTGTTTTTTAAGCTAACGGTTTGTACATATATAAGGTCTGCTCTCACGTCAAAGCCTTAACCAGCGTGTTTTGGTTCATGCAAAGGTCAAGCGTCTGCTCCTTTTTAAGGCAGATGTGGTGTAGCGTACATGTATCAGTCCAGCACTCTTCGACACTAGCTTGAAAATGAAATTGAAGCGTTCTCCCAGTCTTTCGCTCTCCATTCATATTCTTCCAAGGCATTACCAAAAGCAGGCAGGCAGGCAGGCAGACAGACAGTTCCAGTTTCAGTTTCAGTAGCTCAAGGAGGCGCCACTGCGTTCGGACAAATCCATATACGCTACACCACATCTGCCAAGCAGATGCCTGACCAGCAGCGTAACCCAACGCGCTTAGTCAGGCCTTGAGAAAAAAAAAAGAAAAAAAAAGAAAAAAGTGAATAAATAATAGATAAGCGTACATAAGTAAGTAAGTAAATAAATAAATAAATAATAATTATAATATTTAATTTTTTTTAAAAGGTGACAGACAGACAGACAGACAGACAGATCGGTGTGTTATCTTTTATATCAATGTTTCTCCTGTTTGTCAGATCATGCGTCCTCTGAACCTTGGTGACAATATAATTATTTTAGCCTTCTATTTCCTCCCAGGAAAACAAGGAATCACGCCTGGAAAAGCTACTGGACATGTGAAAGGTGTCTGGCATTCGTCCGGTACACTGATTTTCCTGTCCGTATGTGTGACTGTGTGACTACCCTCTCTGTCTCTCTGTCTCTCTCTCATTCTGTCTGTCTCTGTCTCTCTCTTTCTCTGTCTGTCTATATATCAGTCTGTCTGTAATGTCTGCTGGTTGTGTGTTTATCTGCTGCCTCTTATCTATTTATCTATCCATCTATCTAGATCTATTAAAATGTATGTACATATATATATATATATATATATATATATATATATATATGTGTGTGTGTGTGTGTGGGGGGGGGGGGGGTCCGTCTCTCTCTCCCTCTCTCCCCTCTCGCTCTCTCTCTCTCTCTCTCTCAACTCTCTAAACAACTAGCAGTTTATCCGTATAAAGCCTTCAAAATTAGATATATAAGTTGCAGTTTGAATGTGTGTGTGTGTTTTCATTTTTGTTACTGTGTGTGAATCAGATCAGAAATATCAAATGCAGCTGATGATTATTTTTTTCTCATTTTCAGGTAACATCTTTGTTACTAAGCATATATATGTATTATCTATGAAATGAAGTGATTGTTTGTACCACCGCTTCATGAGGGACCATGGCCTTTATTGAATAAAACATCCGTATCCGTATCCGTATCTCTCTCTCTCTCTCTCTCTCTCTCTCTCTCTCTCTCTCTCTCAATCTCTCTCACATTAATTTTAGTATCAATTACAACTGTCAACGTGGATTTGATGATAACAAAGTGTGGCTTTAATCATCAGGTTGTCGATACTGATGACATATTTCTCTTCCCTCCCCCCCACACCTCCCCCTTTCTCTCTCTCTTATCCATCTGTCAATGTGTGTGTGTGTGTGTGTGTGTGTGTGTGTGTGTGTGTGTGTGTGTGTGTGTGTGTGTGTGTGTGTGTGTGTTCTTTATCACAT
>NC_134895.1:9967428-9972428 GCF_041734735.1 Babylonia areolata
AGTCAACATTAAATAATTTAGAGAGTCTTTTATCTGTGCCAATATAAAGGGTGAAACAAGGTAAAAACTTCCTACGGATATCAGAGTAACCTTGGCTATCAAACAAAAAGTTAGTGCATGTTTGAATTGTTGTTTGTCGTGTGAAGGGTGTGGGTTTTTGTTTTGTTTGTTTTTGTTGTTGTTATTGGTTTTTTGTTGTTGTTTTTTGTTGTTTTTTAATGTATATTCTCACAAATGTCATGATACGGGCTGTTGGCTTGAGTAATTAAAGTCCTTCAGCGTTCAGCGTTCTCTCTCTCTCTCTCTCTCTCTCTCTCTCTCTCTCTCTCTCTGTGCAGTATTATTTTGATCTCAACTGGAATTGATTTTTTTGACTAGCTTTGAGTTGAATGCATGATGCCAGAAAAAAAAAGTTCTCCAACATTCTGTTTATTTCTGAGATAGAAATAGGTCGCCATGTTTTTGCATGTGTTTTATTTGATTTTATTGTACGTTTTATTCTCTTTTCTTTGACTTTCCCTCCAATTTTTTACTGTTTTTTTATGCTGTTTTTTTCATGCTGTTTTTTTTTTCTTCTTCTTTTTGTTTCTTTATCCACATTTTATTTTCGATAATTGTCTGCTTCCATTCTTTCCGTTTTGATTCCAATCGATTGCGCTCTGATCCAATTCTATCCCCTGGGTGATGCACTAGATCCAGTCGACATTTAAATTATTTTCTATTCTGTTCTGAAATGAAATCGCAGTGAGGTTTTTTATATATATTTTTTTTTTATCATAATTGCTTTTTGCTGAAATGAAATAATCGCAGTGAGGGTTTTTTTCATAATTGCTTTTCGCAAGACAGGCGAAAATAGGGGAGAGAAGAGAGAGAGAGGGAGAGAGAGAGGGAGAGAGAAGAAGAGAGAGAGAGGGGGGTGCACATTCCTGGGAAGAGGAATTAACTGAAAAGGAAGAAGTAGTAAAACAGACATGAAGAACGAAAAGGAAAAGAAAGAAGAAGAAAAATGAGAAAGAGTGAAAGAACGAAAGATTGCAAACAAGAAACGTTTCATTTCCCTGTGTGTGTGTGTGTGTGTGTGTGTGTGTGTGTGTGTGTGCGCGCGCGCGTGCGTGTGTTTGTGTGTGTGTGTGTGTGTGTGTGTGTGTGTGTGTGTGTGTGTAGTGTAGTGTAGTGTAGTGTAGTGTAGTGTCGTTTTGCTTACATGATCGATGCATGAAAACAAACCAAGCAACTGCATCATTACCTCCCTTCTCTCAGGCCCCCGTCCTGAAACAGCATGAAAGGTAAAAGCACTCCATAACTCAGGTCTTCCACATTGCTACGAGCAGAACTAAACTGAACTGCACAGAACACACAACCACCGTTCTCCCCATTTCCGAATTCCGTTTTCGAGGGTGTGCATGCTGGGTATGTTCTTGTTTTCATAACCAAACGCTGACATGGATTATAGGATCTTTAACGTGCGTATTTGATCTTCTGCTTGCGCATACACACGAAGGGATTTCAGGCACTAACAGGTCTGCACAAATGTTGACTTGGAAGACTGGAAAAATCTCCACCCTTTACCCACCAGGCACCGTTACCGAGATTCGAACCCGGGACCCTCAGATTGAAAGCTCAACACTTTAACCATTCGGCTATTGCGCCCGTCTCCCTCCCTCTGATCTTGACTGTCAGTCTGTGGAACAAGTTGTGTGACTGGAGGATCAGATATCCTTAAGTCCTGAACCAGCACGAAAGATAAAAGCACTCTGTCTGCCACTTAGCTCACTCTTCCACATTGCTGCGACCAGGACAAAACTGCACAGAACACACCACCACCGTTCTCCCCATTTCCGAATAGCACCCTTCCCCCCCCCCCTTCCTCACACCTTGCTCAATCTTCCCTCTCGTGTCTCTCACCCTGTCAAATGTCTACCTCTTCCTCCCATCACTACCCCCCCAAGCCCCCTCCATCGCCACACACACACCAACACCAGCACGCTGAAAAGTAAACTATGTGCGCGTGACGATGCCTGAAGGGGAGGTCTGGATGGCCAGGCAAAATTGGCCACTGGCCACCACTGAGAACTGGTCAAGAACCCTGGTGACGATGCCCCCTTCTCCACCCCCACACCCCCATCCTCAATCTTCCCTCTCTTGTCTCTCATCCTGGTCAATGTCTCCCTCATCACCCCCATCACCCTCAACCCCTCCAACCCCCCTCACCACCACCCCCACACCCCCCACCCTCCCACACACACACACCAACGCCAACACTTGTGCCCGTGCATGTGACGATGCCACGAGGCAGGTCTGGATGTTCAGACAAAACTGGCCACTGGCCACTACTGAGGACAGGTCAAGAACCCTGGTGATGATGCCACCCTCACCCTCCATCCCCCCTATCCCCACCTTTCTCCCAGCTCTCCCTCCCTCTTCTTCTTCTTCTGTGTTTGTGGGCTGCAGCTCCCACGTTCACTCATGTGTACATTAGTGGGCTTTTACGTATTTGACCATTTTAACCCTGCCATGTAGGCAGCCATTTTCCGTTTTTGAGAGTGTGCATGCTGGGTATGTTCTTGTTTTCATAACCAAACGCTGACATGGATTATAGGATCTTTAACGTGTGTATTTGATCTTCTGCTTGTGTGTACACACGAAGGGATTTCAGGCACTAGCAGGTCTGCACATATGTTGACTTGGAAGACTGGAAAAATCTCCACTCTTTACCCACCAGGCGCCGTTACCGAGATTCGAACCCGGGACCCTCAGATTGAAAGCTCAACGCTTAAACCTTTCGGCTTTTGCACCCGTCTCCCTCCCTCTGATCTTGACTGTCAGTCTGTGGAACAAGTTGTGTGACTGGAGGATCAGATATCCTTAAGTCCTGAACCAGCATGAAAGATAAAAGCACTCTGTCTGCCACTTAGCTCACTCTTCCACATTGCTGCGACCAGGACAAAACTGCACAGAACACACCACCACCGTTCTCCCCATTTCCGAATAGCACCCTTCCCCCCCCCCCTTCCTCACACCTTGCTCAATCTTCCCTCTCGTGTCTCTCACCCTGTCA
Organism: Babylonia areolata; assembly: GCF_041734735.1. Classification (NCBI taxonomy): domain Eukaryota; kingdom Metazoa; phylum Mollusca; class Gastropoda; order Neogastropoda; family Buccinidae; genus Babylonia; species Babylonia areolata. Next base: position 9,970,487 of record NC_134895.1, read on the forward strand.
AATGTCTACCTCTTCCTCCCATCACTACCCCCCCAAGCCCCCTCCATCGCCACACACACACCAACACCAGCACGCTGAAAAGTAAACTGTGTGCGCGTGACGATGCCTGAAGGGGAGGTCTGGATGGCCAGGCAAAACTGGCCACTGGCCACCACTGAGAGCTGGCCCCCTCCCCCCTCCCTCATCCCCCTCTTCCTAGACCCCCTTCCCCGCCTCTCCCTCCCTCTGATCTTGACTGGCAGTCTGTGGAACAAGTTGTGTGCCTGGAGGATCAGAAATCCTTTATTCCTGAACCAGCATGAAAGGTAAAAGCACTCTGTCTGCCACTTAGCTCACTCTTCTACATAGCTACGACCAGGACAAAACTGCACAGAACACACCACCACCGTTCTCCCCATTTCCGAATAGCACCCTCCCCCCCCCCCCCCCCCCCCCCCCCCCACTCCCCTCCTCACACCTTCCTCAATCTTCCTTCTCGTGTCCTCTCACCCGGTCAAGTGTATCCCTCTTCCTTCCATCCCCGCTCCTCCAAGCCACCCCCCCCACATCTCCCCCCCCCACACACACACACCCACACACACACACACGCTGAGAATCAAACTGTGCGCGTGACGATGCCTAAAGGCCAGGTCTGGCCAGGCAGAACTGGCCACTGGCCACCGCTGATGACCAGTCAAGAATCCTGACAAGGACGCCACCCTCCCTCCCTTCCTACCTCCCTCTCTTCCTACCCTTCCCCCCACCTCTCCCTCCCCTTCCCTCCCTCTGATCTAGACTGGCAGTCTGTGGAACAAGTTGTGTGCCTGGAGGATCAGGGATCCTTTAATATAATTAATATAATTCCTGAACCAGCATGAAAGGTAAAAGCACTCTCATGTTGGTTCAGGAATTATATTGATTATATCAAAGGATCCCTGATCCTTCAGGCACACAACTTGTTCAAATGTTACATGTCTGTATAATGTGTGCGTGACTGAAACCTGACTGAATGATGCAGGAAACGAATGATGAGCGCCCATTGGCAGCCGTCAGTTGGCTCTACCAGGTAGGCAAATGACTCCGTATCTGTAAAGTGCATAGAGCTTGGCATCGGTCCAAGAATAGGCGCTATATAAGCATCCATATCATCATCATCATCAACTTCAATAACAAACCACAACAGCGGCCTGAACGATTCGTTGCCCAGCAAACCATGACAGCGACCAGTGAAAAATAGAGGAGAAAACGAGGGAAACAAACCAACAGCGTGACGTTACACTGACATTCATAAGCTACTTTAACTAGCAGAACCATACAAACAGTCTGTGAAGGACCATCGCGTAATACGATGCAAGTTTCTAGAACTATACTGCACTGAAGAAGAAATGGGAAGGAGGAGGAGAAGGAGGAAGAGGAGAAGGAGGAGGAAGATGGACAATTTGACGCGCACGCATCGAATGAAACCTTCAGAAACAAACAGGAGAAGGAAGAGAATCTTTCAGTTTCAGTTTCTCAAGGAGGCGTCACTGCGTTCAGACAAATCCATATACGCTACACCACATCTGCTATGCGGTTGCCTGACAGCAGCATAACCCAACGAGCTTGTCAGGTCTTGAGTCCATGCTTATGTATTTGTGAGCCTATCAGAGTGGATTTCTTTTTGCATATTTCTGCCAGAGGACAACACTCTCGTTGCCATGTATTCTTTTTCAGTGCTGCCAAGTGCGTGCTGCACACGAGACCTCAGTTTATCATCTCATCCGAAAGACTAGACGCGCAGTTTGATTTTCCAGTCAAACTCGGGAGAAAGGGCGAGAGCGAGATTCGAACCCACACCCTCATGGACTCTCTGTATTGGCAGCTGAAGAGAATAAGGACGAGAAGAGGTGGAAGAGAATGTGGAGGAGGAGGAGGAGGAGTGTGAGGAGAAAACAGAGAGTTTGGAAAAAGCGAAAGAAAGAAG
>NC_134895.1:9979928-9992428 GCF_041734735.1 Babylonia areolata
GGCCAGGACTGCTGCCGCATCTTCTCATACAGGGGGCAGTCTTGGAGAATATGGGATGGGGTCTGGTCAGCCTGGCCGCAACCACATAGCGATGTGGCTGCCACTCCAATCCTCTTCAGGTGTGCTCGGAGGCCGCAGTGTCCTGTGCGAAGGCGGTAGATGGTAGTCTGGTGTCTCCTCTCCAGTGTCCTGATGGGATTCTGGTGTGCCTGGTAGCCTCCGTTCAGGGTGACCCAGCCTCTTCGGAATCTGCTGCGGAGGAGAGTTTTTGCTTCCTCATACGTGGCAGGAAAGATAGAATAATTCATAGATAGATAGAATAATTATAGAATAATTCATTATGGCAGAGGACAACCCTTTTCTTGCCATGGGTTCTTTTTTCAGTGCGCGAATTGCGTGGTGCACACTGGACCTCGGTTTGTCGTCTCATCCGAAAGACTAGAGGCTCAGTTTGATTTTTCCAGTCAAACGTGAGAGAACGGCCGAGACCGAGAATCGAACCCAGATCCTCACGGACACTGAATTGGCAGATGAGCATCTTAACCACTTTCCACCTTCCCTCAGGTGTCATGATTTTAAAGAAAAAATGCTTTCCTGTATTTAAAGGCGAAAGGTCTCATTGCCTTTTGTCAGTTCATAGCAATGCTTGTCGAGTTTGATATTTAAAAGGCGGGTTCTAACCCTCTCCTTATATCAGAGATTGACATATGTTTACGGCAGCAGTCCTGGCCTGGGGGTGCTGACCTCAACACCAAGCTCTGGGGGACGGCAGCCGATCTTCACCGGACGTCCGAGTTTGTGGCATCCCTCGGACTTTGACCCTGACTGCGTAGCTGTCGAACGCAAAAGAAAGAAAAGACATATCCTTACAGTTGTGCCAACAGAAAAGTGAGAGCTGTATGATCAATGGTTTCTCCATTGCAATGGGAAGTCATTGACAGCTTAGTCTTTTGTGAAGAACTATGACTCTCAAACTAGGAGGCAAGATTGCACTGGCTCTTAGTGCTGCAGCCTTGGACAAGGACGGTTTGGCCTTTTGGGAACCATCCCAGTGCCGACTGTCCTAACACCCTCTTGGCCGAGAGAGTAGGGGATGCAACTTGGGCGAGACACTCTCCGCTATAATCAAATTCTAGCCCAGATAGTCAGGGACAGCAAATGCATCCTCTGCATTTCTGGTGGTCTTTGTCGGACATGACTATCACTCATACATACCAACACACACAACAAAAAACAAAAAAAAAAAAAAATCCTCGCCTTCCACTCTTTTAGCCTTCCTCAACCGACATCATAATTATACATGTGTAAGGTGCTTCTCCCAGTGTCACACCACCATGCTGAAGGTGGTCCTCGAACCCTGACCACAGATGAACACTGAATCACAAGTCCAACACCTAACCGATTCTTCCTCGGTGCCCTCTGTACTACAAACCCCCTCTCCCCAAGTCCCTTCTCACTCCCACCACCACCACCACCACCATCACCAGCACGCAATGTGACTTGGGTTTGTTGTTTTTAGCCGGTCTGTTGCGACCTAAGAAAGGAAGGCTGTCACATCAATAATTCAAGGAGGCATCCGTGCTTTGTGTTCAGGCGGGTAAGCCTGGGGTGAGGGCTAATGATGAGAGCGTGACGTACACTGGGACAGGAAGCGCGGGGTGTGGGAGAAGAGGAAGCGAGAGGAAGAGGTCGGGTGATTGAAGGGGAGGGGTGGGGACTCTGGGGACTCTGGGGACTATGTGGGGGTGGGGAGAAGGGGGAGAGGGAAGGGGGTGATGAAAGGGGAAGAGGGACCCTTGAGGACTAGTCGTAGGTTGGGGGGGGGGGGGGGGAGTGGGAAGGGGGTGATAAAAGGGGAAGAGGGACCCTTGAGGACTTGTCATAGTTTGGGGTGGGGGGTGGGGGGGGGAGTGGGAAGGGGGTGATAAAAGGGGAAGAGGGACCCTTGAGGACTAGTTGTAGATTGGGAGGGGGGAGTGGGAAGGGGGTGATAAAAGGGGAAGATGAACCCTTGAGGACTAGTCGTAGGTTGGAAGGGTAGGGGGGGGGGGAGAGTGGGAAGGGGGTGATAAAAGGGGAAGGACCCTTGAGGACTAGTCGTAGGTTAGGGGGGGGGGAGTGGGAAGGGGGTGATAAAAGGGGAAGAGGGACCCTTGAGGACTTGTCATAGTTTGGTTGTTGTTGTTGTTTTTTTTTTTTGTTTTTTTTTGGGGGGGGGGGGAGTGGGAAGGGGGTGATAAAAGGGGAAGAGGGACCCTTGAGGACTTGTCATAGTTTGTTTTGGTTGTTTTTTTTTTTTTTGGGGGGGGGGGGGGAGTGGGAAGGGGGTGATAAAAGGGGAAGAGGGACCCTTGAGGACTAGTTGTAGGTTGGTGGTGGTGGGGGGGGGGGGGGGGTAGAAGGAGGAAAAGAAAGGGGATGGTGAAAGGGGAGGGGAATCCTAGGGACTATTTGGGGTTAGGAGTTAAAAGGGGAGGAAAGCGAAAGGTTGGTAAAGGGGAATGAGGGACCCTGGGGGAGTACTTGGGCCGGGCGGGAGGGTGTGTGTGTGTGTGTGTGGGGGGGGGGGGGGATGTGGAGAGGGAAGGGGGTGGTGAAGGGGGAGATGAGACCAGGACGGCGAGAGGGGTGGATACCTTGGGGACTAAATAGGAGCAGTAGGGGAAGGGAAGGGGAGGGGTGATAGGTAGAGGATTGTGGGGGGGTTCGGGGGCGGGGCGGGGGGGGGGGGGGGGGGGGGATCTTGTAGGACTGTGGATGGATGGTAGAGAACGGAGAGGGAAGAAGGGAGCCAGAACGGGAGATATCAGGCAATACATGAGGGTAGGGGTAAGGTGTGGATAAGACAAGATAAGATAAGATAAGATAAGAATAATTTTATTATCTCCAACTGGAGAAATTTGGTCAGGTGCATTATCACAACATAGACAAGTAAACAACATGGGGACCATAACTGTAAAAGTCAACAACAGCTTTTACGAATATTACGAAGATACAAATGTAAAAAAAATATCTCATACACCGTTTCATACATACATCCACACACTGCAGGTAATAGCTAGTATTCTTAATGTAAAAACAGAAAGAATTAAGAACCATTATTTGAATATAATTATAAACATAGCCTACTATACTGCACATTTATTATAATAGACAGATAAGATAAGAATAAAGATAAATTGCGATTACTTGATTAAACAAGAGTAATAAACAGATGTTCTCAAATAAAAGCATTTCACATATTCGCTTTTAAAAACATTGCAATTGAAATTGAAAAATTAATTGTAATTGAGCAATGGAGTAGGTTACTATTGGTGGTGGTGGGGGGCACTCTTGGAAACTGTATTGGAAGAGGAGGGAGAGGGAGTTGGAGCTGGAGGAGCGGGTGGGGAAGACCCTTGAGGACTGTTGGGAGAAGGAGGGACAGGGGTGGGGGTGCTGGAAGGTGGAGTGGGAGGGGGGGAGGAGGGGGACTGTAAAAACTGTATGGAGGGTTGAGGGAAAGCAATGGGAGAGGAGGGGGTGGGGGGTGGGGGGTGAGGGTGGGAAGACCCTCGGGGAGGACTGTTAAGAGGAGGAGGGACAGTGATGGGGCTGCTGGAAGGTGAAGGTGAAGGGGGAGAGGGGGGGGATACTGTTAGGACTGTATGTATGGATGAGGGAAAGCAAAGGGAGGTGGGTGGGGAAGACCCTTAGGGGCTTAGGAACTATTGGGAAAAGGAGGGAGTAGAGGGAAGGAGATGGGTATGAAGTGGAAGGGAAGGAAGAGTGGAGATGGGGGGAGGGAACACTATAGAGCTGAACAGTCTCAGAGGCCTTCTCTCTCAGAGAGAGAGAGAGAGAGAGAGAGAGGATATACACTACGTCTCCAGCCACTTAACTCTCTCACGGCTGACTGCAGCCTTTGGTCAAGCGTCGTTGTTGGACGTGTACGTAACTGCGGGTGAGAAGAGACGATAGAAGAGCGAGGTGAGGGTGTGTGTGTGTGATAGTTAGGTTGGTGGATGGATGGTGGTGGTGTGGTGGGGACCTTCCGCCAAAGGAGGTTAACGTTGGTGAGAGGGAGAGAGTGCTGAAGTGGATTGTGAGGGAGAGAGAGAGTGTGTGTGTTAAGTGGATTGACGGAGAGAGTGCTAGAAACGAAGGGTATTGGAATCCGTCTTCTAACAGGAGCTGAGTGTAGCGTAGAGCGCGGTTCCGCTGAGCGAGGTGATTGGTCGGTCAGACCGGAGGGGAAATTGTCCAACGTGTGGCCTGACAGGCATGGCATGATTTCTGGCTGCCTCCCTGCTTGGGTTGGGGAGCTGGTAGTGGGATCGTGTCCCCGCGGCCCTGCTAGTCGCAGAAACAGGTCAGCTGGGTCGATTGATGGAAAGAAGCAATCTTCTAGTTCATCTTCTTCTTGTTCATCCTGTTGTTCTCGTTCTTCTTGTTTTTGTTGCTGTTGTTGTTGTTGTTTTTCGCTGTAATTTGCTCATCCCACCAAGTTACTGGATAACGATTCCACGTGGAATGCAGTGCGAGCTGACAAATAATAACAGCTAAATAAATAATTACATTGATAAATAAATATTTTTTAACAAAGGTTCGTTCAATCGTAAACATCAACAAACACACAACCATTGATTTATCTATTTATTTATTTATATATTTTTTATATTCGTCTAGCTAGCTATCTGTGGGATTTACGGTATGCCCTCAATGTTTATACGAAGGTCAGGATCTGCTTCCTTGTTCTTCATAAGCAGATGTGGTGTATTTGTATTTGTATTTCTCTTTATCACAACAGATTTCTCTGTGTGAAATTCGGGCTGCTCTCCCCAGGGAGTGTGTAGTGTATATGGCTTCAGTCAAATCGCTTGGACACCTTCGTAAAACTGAAACCGTATACTATGAAAATTGCTTGCCTGTGTCTTTTTCGTGTCATCATTTCGACAAGTATGGTGCAATGAAGATCACGTTTTAGGTGGTGGTTGTTTCTTTTACGGAAGAAGAAAAGAAAGAAAAACAATAAAAGCGTTGGACAATGTGGAAAATGTTTGCCTGATTCTCTTACAATGTGGAAAATGTTTGCCTGATTCTCTTATGTATAATCATTTCAACAAGTATGTTGCTGTGAAGATCAGGTATTAGGCTGGTATCGTTTCTTTTATGGAAGAAAAACAAGAAGAAGATGAAGAAAAGAAAAATAAACAACAAAAGTGCTGGACAATGTTTGCCTGTGTGTCTATTACGTATAATCATTTCGACAAGTATGTTGTAGCAGAGATCACGTTTTAGGTTGTCGTTATTTCTTTTATGGAAGAAGAGAAGACAGAAAAGAAACCAAAACAAAAAAACAAACAAACAAAAACAAAAAAAACAAACAAACAAAAGTGCAGGACAGTGTGGAAAATGTTTGCCGCGTCTCCTACGTACCAGCATTTCGAGAAGTTTCTTTCAAGTCTGGCCTTAAAACCCACCTCTTCCCAAAATAGCTTCCCTTGCCTGCCCTTCCTTGTCTTTAGTTTCTACAGTTTTAGAGTTATGCATGCGTGTGAATGACTGGTGCGAAAGCACTCTGATTTGTCTCTGCACATTATTATTATTATTATTATTATTAAGTGTGCTGCAGTGAAGATATCGTTTTAGGTTGTTGTCGTTTCTTTTATGGAAGAAGACGAGAAGGAACAGTTTCAGTTTCAGTTGCTCAAGGAGGCGTCACTGCGCTCGGACAAACCATATACGCTACACCACATCTGCCAAGCAGATGCCTGACCAGCAGCGTAACCCAACGCGCTTTGTCAGGCCTTGAAAAAAAAAAAAAAAAAAAAAAAAAAAAAAAAAAAAAAAAAGGGGGGGGGGGGAATAAATAATAGATAAGCTTACATAAATAAATAAATAAATAAATAAATAAATAATAATTATAATATAGAAAAAGGTAGTAGTAATAATAATAGTAATACTAATAAAATGATAATAATAAAAAATAAATAAATAAATAAATAAGACAACAATGGTGATAATTAAGCGAATGAATGTAAAATATGACGACACACATTCACACATACACCCACACATGCATAACAGAAATGCACCAAACATGCAGTTTCACAGATATGAAAGTACAGTCAAATACATATAAACGTACATGAGCTCCAACACACACACACACACACACACACACATTACCTTGCACCTCCTCCAACCCCCTCCTCCACACACTCATTTCTAGCCTACGTATCGCAGCTTCCACGGCACACACACACACACACACACACACGCACGCAAACACACACTCACAGAGATGAACACTTACTTGTACAAGCACACACATATACGCCCATATTTCCCACCCCCAACCCCCACACATATATACAAAGATATATATATATATATATATATATATATATATATATATATATATACACACACACACACCCGTACACAGATCTCTCCTGACACTTGTGTACACTTACACTCTCGCGCATTCACAAACGCACTCAAAAACACAGACCCACACATCCACACAAACACACACACGCACACGCACAGAGGCTGCCAAGAGGGATGGGAAAAGATCTCTGATGCCAAGAACGTGGCGTCTAGTGTGTTGCTCAGTCTATTGTATTTGGAAAGGCCCACAGAGACTCTGTTCCGTTTTGAAGAAATTTGCGCAATGTTGGTTTGGAAATGATGCCGATATTTGTTTGATTTGCAAAGCATCGTGCTCTACCTTTCATGTTAGACTTTCGGCCGCTCCCTCTCTCTGCTTTTATTTCTTTGAGGCGATCGATGGTGTGATGGCCTGAGAAGGAACAGAGACAACAAAAGCGTTGGATGGTGTGATGGTTGTGGAACCACTGGGTGAGGCTAATGAGGACGATTGTGGCGCCGTCTGAAGGGAGACAGGTTGTGACGCGGAAAGTGGGCCTCTCTTGGCGCCCCGAGATGTATGTCGCAGACCCAGACAATTCGCTCTCTCCTCTTTTAGTGACATGGAGTGTGATGGAGAGGGCAGTAGGGAGGATGTGTGTGTGTGTGTGTGGGGGGGGGGGGGGGTGCGGGGGGAGGGGCTTAGGGGGGAGGGGGGGTCTTTTTGTGTCTTGTCTCTGTCTGTCTGTCTGTCTGTCTCTGTCTGTCTGTCTGTCTCTGTCTCTGTCTCTCTCTCTCTCTCTCTCTCTCTCTCGCGCGCGCGCGCCTTTTTATTTTGCTTCACAATCTGTTTTTCCTTTCTGTTCCATTTTGTCTGTTTTGCACCATTTTTGTTCTAATTTGTAGCTACTATGTCACTAGATCTTTACAGCTAATGACATGAAACATTTCAGTGTTCAGTGTTCTCTCTCTCTTTACTTCTGTTACTGTGTCTCTTTTTCTTTGTGTCTCACTTTATCTCTTTTTTCCCCATTTTCCCCATTTGAGGGCTGGATGAAAGAAACAAGCTTGGTGTTTATTCTATCACGCTCAGAAATTAAAGCCATTCATTCATTCATTCATTCATTCATTCATTCATTCATTCTCTGTCTCTCCTTTCTCTCTGTAACCTTACTGTCTGTCTTTCTGTCTCTTGGTTTCTATCTGTCTGTCCGTCTAGTAATAATAGTAATGATAATAGTAGTAATGATAACAATAACAACAGCAATAACAACAATAACGATAGCATTTATCCAGCAAGAGCCCAAAGCGCCATCATCGACTTGACTGTTGAAGAAGTGGGGGGAAGTACTGTCATTCTTTTGGAATAGGAAGTGGTGATGGTGATGGTGGTGATGTTGATGGTAGCGGCGGGTGGTGGGGGATGGAGGTGGTGCTGATTGATACACATGCATTTTTCATGGCTCACCAGCTGACCTTTCATTCAGAGTCACCGCCACAATGTGTTGTGAGGAATGGCATGGTGACGCAACTGAAAAGCATATATACATCTTTCATGGCTTCTAGTGTATGGCCTCCTTGTTCCTTTCAGTGTCCCGGCCGCTAAGTACTGGAGAAGACTGATTAACTTCAGGGCTGCTGGTCAGTCCACTGGGGAATTCGTCACAGAAAAGCAGGTCACGTCATGTTGTGGTCAATCACATGTGTCGGGGTGGAACACGCTTTCTCGCAGTGCCTACGGCCCAACGCTCAGCTTATACCACAGATCGACTGATATACGCTTACAGTTGGCCCAACAGCAAAGTGAGAGCTGTATGCTCAATGGTTTCTCCATTGCAGTGGGAAGTCATTTACAGCTTAGTCTTTTGTGTGTGGAGGACTATGACCCTTAAATTTGGAGGCAATACTGCATTGATTTCTTAGTGCTGTAGCCTTGGGGGGCTAGCTGGCCTTTGAGAACCATCCCAACACTGACCGTCCAAAAAAAACCCTCTTGGCCGAGAAAGTGTGGTTGTAACATGGGCAAGACACTCTCCACTATAATCAAATTCTAGCCCAGATAGTCAGGATAGCAGATGCAAGAAGGTTGAATCACAACAAACAAAAAAACCCCATATCAACACTTAATTTAGTGCCCTTTCCACACTCTCCAGGCTAGACTGTGAAGCATTGTGAAACTCCCTTGACAATCACATTAGAGTAGAACGTTGTTTCTTTCCGATGTTATCCCCAACATCCTTCGGAGAAAGACTGGGGGTCGAGTGGTTTAAGCGTTGGACTTTCAATCTGAGGGTCCAGGGTTCGAATCACAGTAACGGCGCCTGGTGGGTAAAGGATGGAGATTTTTCCGATCTCCTAGGTCGACATATGTGCAGACCTGCTAGTGCCTGAACCCCCTTCGTGTGTACACGCACGCAGAAGATCAAATACACTCGTTAAAGATCCTGTAATCCATATCAGTGTTCGGTGGGTTATGGAGACACAAAAATATCCAGCATGCATGAACCACGACAGAGTCATCGGCAAGTCGATGTTGGTCGTGAAACGGAAAGAAGAAGTCTTGGTATATGTTGGTTTCAGTTCAAGCTATAATTGTCCTGTTTTGCTGCAAAGAAAATAATTCCGATGTTGAATTTTGGGTTGGTTCATTGTAATGATCCCTCATGTGGAATTAATGTTAAAAAAATGGGTGTCAGCTTCAGTTTTCTTCACCGTCAGTGTTTTCACAAGCGCCATCATCATCGTCATGGTCGTCTTTGTCGCCCCCCCCCCTCTCTCTCTCTGTTTTTTCTTCTTCCATATTTGTATTATGACCCACTCCGATGACAAAGGTAATGCATTTAATGAAAATAAGGGGGATGAGATGTTTATGATGTTCATTATGATGATGGTAATGGTGATGATGATGATGGTGATGATGTTGATGACGACGACGACGACAATGATGATGATGATCATGACGACTTTAATGACGACGATGATGACGATGATGATGACAACGACGTCGACGATGATGATGACGATAACGACTTCGATGATGATTATGAGGATGAGGATGATGATGATGATGTCATACCACAAGCAGAAAGAAAAAAAAGTGAATGTCGACCACTTTTCCTTGTTACAGATCCAGACAGCCACAGAGCCGTGACATTTTGAAAGACCTTGTCCATCACGCTTCGCAGGACTCCCACTAGTTACCTCAACATCCCTTCGCCACCAGTGACGTCACCAGGCCACGAACAGGGATGACGTCATCCGTGACCCACACGACGGTCTCTTGCAGCATTAGCAGCAGCGGCGGCGGCGGCCGCGGCGTCAGCAAGGGAGATGACGATGCGGTGAATCGAAGAGTGACGTCAAAACAGGACGACGAGCCCGCCAACGGCCTGGTGCGCAACGCCAGTTTCTCCACCATCACCGTGACACCGTCACACGGCGGCGGCGGTGGAACCGGAAGTGGCACCGGAACCGGAACCGGAACCGGAACCCTCTCCCACTCCCACTCCGCTCACAACGTCGGCACCCCCACAACTACTACCAGGGGAGGAAGCGTGTCGACCGTCTTCTCCTCCAACCACCACCGGCGCTCGTGGCAGCTGAGTCTGTCCAACTACAGCAACAACGACACGCGAGGCTGGGAAGGGGAGGAGGGGAACAGGAAGAAGGGGGAGGCAGGAAAGGTCACTACAGGGGACCCTCCTGGGTCTCTGGATAAGCGTCAGAGTCGCTCCGTGGTGGTGGTGTACCCTGAGGACCGACCGTCGTCGTCGTCGTCGTCGTCGCAGACCGTGCTACACGGCCCCACCTCGCCCAGACCCGCCGTGCCCAGCGTGTGTGTCACCGCCCACCCTGAGCAGTCAGGAGGAGGAGGAGGAGGAGGGGTGGGTTCTGGTGGCGAGGGTGTGGGCCTGGGTGGGGGTGGTGAGGAGGAGAAGGAGGAGTGTGTGGTGGACATGTCGTTCGGTGGATCTGCACGTGCTGGTGGTGGTGGTGGTGGTGGTGGTGATGGTGGTGGTGGAAGGGGGAGGAGTGGGTGGAGGGTCTGGCTCCCGAGTGGAGGAGGCGTGGTGGTGTGATGGTGGTGGTGGTGGTGGTGGTGGAGGGGGTCCGGGGGCGGAGGGTGATGGTGGTGGTGACTGTGGTGAAAGGACTGGGGATCGTTGTTGTCCTGGTAACACCACCACCACCAGCAGCAACAGCAACAGCAACGACAACGACAACAACAAGAAGCACAACAACAACAACGACAACGACAACAACAACAGCGTGCTCACCTCGTGGTCCAGCCACCAAGAGCCTCACCAGCTTCGTCATCACCCTCACCCCTACCCCCACCACCACAGCAAACACCACCACCGTCCTCTCCCCAGCCCTGCCAACGACTGTGGACAGGGGCAGGGGCAGGACTCGATCGAATTAACCCTCTACCAAATTAACTACCCTTCCCCGCCCTCCACCACCCATACCCCAACCTCCGCCACCACCACCAACAACAGTAACGATAACGACAGACCCGGCCCATCAGAGTCCAGTCACCACCAGCACCAGCACCAGCACCACCATCATGCCAACCAATCAGGGGCTGCAGCTTTGCAGAAAAGTGACTATCCTCCTCCTCCTCCTCTCCATTATCAAACTCAGAGCCAATCAGCGACGGTGTTATTATTAGGAACGCTGCCTGACCGCCCACAACCCGTGGCCTCTGTGGTGAGCAGTGTCGCTGGGGAGCAGCAGAGAGAGCGGAGCACGCACTGTTCCTTCTCAGAGGCGGAGCCCACAGAAACCCATCACCATCACCACCATCAGCAGCAGGATAGACGTCGTTCCAAACACTACCAGGAGGAGGATATCCACCACCATAGCGGACCATGGAAGAGGAGTCAGGATAAGGACGCCCCAACCACCATCATCGCCGCCACCTCCTCCTCCTGCTGCTGCTCCGACGTGCCTCCGGACACCCAGCCCCTGCTGTGCCCGCTGTCTCCCCCACCCCGGGTGAGGCTGGACGGGGTGGCGTGCTCGGACAGCCCCGACATGGGCGCAGACAACACCCTGCTGCGCTTTCACAGTCTGGACAGCAAGGACAGGTAGTGGCTGTGTTGGTGGTGGTGGTAGTGGTGGTGTGGGGTGAGGGGTGGTGTTGGTGTAGGGTGGGGTGGGGTGAGGAGTGTGGTGTGGTGTTGTTTTGTGTTGTAGTGGGGTGTGTTGTTGATGGGGTGGGGTGGAGTGGGGTGTGTTGTTGATGGGGTGGTTAGTGTGGTGTGGTGTTGTTTTGTGTTGTGGTGGGGTGTGTTGTTGGTGGGGTGGGGTGGGGTGTGGTGTGGAGTTGGTGTGGTGTGGTGTTGGTGTGGTGTGGTAAGGTATGGTGTTGGTGTGATGTGGTGGGGTGTGGTGTTGGTGTGGTGTGGTGTTGGTGTGGTGTGGTGTGGTGTGGTTGTGTAAGGTGTGGTGTTGGTGGGGGATGGGGTAGGTGTGTTGTGGTGTTGTGTGTTGTGTTGTTGTGTGGTGTGATGTGGTTTGGTGTGGTGTGGTGTTGGTGGGGAGGGGTGTGGTGTGGTGTGGTGTGGTGTTGGTGTGGTGTGGTGTGGTAAGGTATGGTGTGGTGTGGTGTGGTGTGGTAAGGTGTGGTGTGGTGTGGTGTGGTGTGGTAAGGTGTGGTGTGGTGTGGTGTGGTGTGGTGTTGGTGTGATGTAGTGTGGTGTGGTGTTGGTGTGGTGTGGTGTGGTGTGGTGTTGGTGTGGTGTGGTGTGGTAACGTGTGGTTTTGGTTGGGAGGGATGGGGTAGGGTGTGTTGTGTTGTGGTGTGGTGTGATGTGGTTTGGTGTGGTGTGGTGTTGGTGTGATGCAGTGTGGTGTGGTTGGGTATGGTGTTGGTGTGATGTGGTGTTGGTGTGGTGTGGTGTTGGTGGGGAGGGGTGGTTTTGGTGTAGTGTGGTGTGGTGTGGTGTGGTGTGATGTTGGTTTGGTATGGTGTTGGTGTGGTGTGATGTGGTGTGGTGGTGGTGTGGTGTGGTGTTGTGTGGTGTTTGTGTGGTGTGGTGTGGTGTTTGTGTGGTGTGGTGTGGTGTTTGTGTGGTGTGGTGTGGTGTTTGTGTGGTGTGGTGTTTGTGTGGTGTTTGTGTGGTGTGGTGTGGTGTTTGTGT
>NC_134895.1:10004928-10007428 GCF_041734735.1 Babylonia areolata
AGGTGTGCATGCTGAGTATGTTCTTGTTTCCATAACCCACCGAATGCTGACGTGGATTACAGGATCTTTAACGTGCGTATTTGATCTTCTGCTTGCGAATACACACGAAGGGGGTTCGGGCACAAGTAGGTCTGCACATTATGTTGACCTGGGAGATCGGAAAAATCTCCACCCTTTACCCACCAAGCGCCGTTACCAAGATTCGAACCCGGGACCCTCAGATTGAAAGTCCAACGCTTAAACCACTCGGCTATTGTACCCGTCGGGTGTTAACATATCGTATATATAGAATAATTAAGTGCAAAATACAGTGCACACATTACGAATAACATACTCGGTTTGGTTTGATAATTCCACATGACTAAATGTCATGCATTGATTAGCGCTCACAGGCAAAGCGGAATACAAGAAATATAGAAAGATAGATAGATAATATGTATATATATATATATATATATATATATATATATATATATATATATATATATAATTGTATAAACAAGATAATATATATATATATATATATATATGTGTGTGTGTGTGTGTGTGTGTGTGTGTGTGTGTGTGTGTGTGTGTGTGTGTGTTTAAAATAAATAAAACAAAGTTGAAACCAGCACCTATTTTGTTAAACAAAAAAAAAACCCACAAAAATCTGAATTTTCGCTGTCAGCCGGCAGATTGGTCACAGACTCCACTTATAACAGGTCACACCATCCTTCCGCCCCCAACATGACGTCCTCCAGCACGCAAACATATCATGTTCTAAATATCTCTTTCATATTGTCCGTGTACACACATCTCTACTTTCTCACTCTATGTAATGATGCAAACACATAAAACTGAACATACATCACACACATAAATAAACATTATGCGGTGAACGTTCGCCGTCACGGATTAGATATCGTTCCTCTGTTTATCAGGGTGAGAGACACCAACATCAATCTTGATTGCTCATTATTGATCGTTGAGTGCTGATCGCGTTGATCCTCGATTCTTGATTCCCCAGCGTGATGGAAGGCCTTGCTCACAGTCAGTAGTAACCAGTCTGCTGAATTCTAATGGAAGACTTTCACTGGGGAGAAAAAAAGAAAAAAAGTAAGGGCCAAAATAAGTGTTAAAGAAAGAAAGACAAGCCAACATAAGGCAAGGAAAGGCAAGGCTACCTGTGTGTGTGTGTGTGTGTGTGTGTGTGTGTGTGTGTGTGTGTGTGTGTGTGTGTGTGTCCATAATCATTTGCAGTACTGTTATTTGATGTGTGTGTGTGTGTGTGTATGTGTGTGTGTGTGTGTGTGTGTGTGTGCTCGCCTTTTCATGTTTATTTCCTGTGTATTTTATTATCACCATGCTTGTATACCTTTATTTAGTTTTGTGGTGTGTGGGCCCTCTTCAGGGTGGGCACTGGATTTAAAAAGTGTTTGTCTTTCATCCTAGAAACAAAAATGTTTTTTTCTTGTCTTGTCTAGTCTTGTCCTCTCTCTCTCTCTCTCTCTCTCTCTCTCTTTCGTTCTCTCCACCTCCCCCTCTCTCTCTCTCGTTCTCTCCCTCTCCCTCTTTATCTTGATCTATCTATCTATCTATCTATCTATCTATCTATCTATCTATCAATCTATCTGTCTATCTATCTATCTATCTATCCATCTATCTACCTATCTATCTATCCATCTATCTATCTATTTATCTATCTATCTGTCTATATATCTATTTATCTATCTATTTATCTATATCTATCTATCTATCTATCTATCTATCTATCTATCTATCTATCTATCTGTCTGTCTGTCTGTCTGTCCATCTATCTATCTATCTATCTGTCCATCTGTTTATCTATCCATCTATCTATCTGTCTATCTATATATCTGTCTATCTATTTATCTATATCTCTCTATCTCTCTATCTATCTATCTCTATCTATCTGTCTCTCTATCTATCTATCTGTCTATGTATGTATGTATCTATCTATCCATCTGTCTGTCTGCCTATCTATCTATCCATTTGTCGATCGATCTATCTCCCAAACTACCGAGTTACTATTTTCTCGTTTACCTGTGTTCGGGTAGTTATCTTTGTAGACACAGCGTTTACTCCTCTTCCTGCAGAAGAGAAACGTTTGAAGAATAAACTGATCACATTCGCCACCAAACCAACCAGCCAGCCACAACCACCACCACCACCACCATCATCATCATCGTCGTCGTCATCGTCATCGTCATCATCATCGTCGTCGTCGTCATCATCGTCATCATCATAATCATCATCATCATCACCAACACCGCCGTCACTATCATCATCGTCACCACCACTACCATCATATCTCCATCATCATCATCATCATCATCATCATCATCATCATCATCATCATCATCTTCGTCATCATCATCATCACCATCATTATCACCATCACCACCATCACTGTCATCATATTCAGCACCACTACCACCATATCATCATCATCATCACCATCATCATCACCAACACCACCGTCACTATCATCATCGTC
>NC_134895.1:10012428-10014928 GCF_041734735.1 Babylonia areolata
TGGAGGCCAAAAGAAGCGCTTCAAAGACACTCTGAAAGCTTCTCTAAAGGCCTTCAGCATCAGCCACGAGACATGGGAGCTGAATGCAATGGACAGACCAAAGTGGCGTTCAGCTGTCCACAAAGGCGCCAAATCCTGTGAGGCCAACAGAATCGCTGCAGCAGAGCAACGCAGACAGGCCAGGAAAAGCAGTGCCAGCAAGTCCCCGACAGCCGCCACCATCCCCTGTCCACACTGCGTCAGAACCTTCCGGGCGCGGATTGGCATGACCAGTCATCTGCGCACCCACAGATCCCAACCCACCCACCCCCAGGATGACTAGATGGTCCTCGTCGATCCCGACGGACGAACCACACTCCTCTTATGTATTTCTACTAACACCATGCTTTCATTTTATTTAGTATTGTGTAGTGTAGACCCTATTCAGGGCGGGGACTGGATGTAAAAAAAAAAAAAAAAAAAAAAAAGAAAAAAGCACACCAGTGCTTATCTATTATCCTCGAAATAAAGAATTTGTCTTGTCTTGTCATGTCTTGTCATGTCTTGTCTTGTCTTGTCTTGTCTCTTTGTGACGATGCGACAGTAAAGGAGCAGTCACTCACGAGGTATGTAGGGTGACCTGGTCGTATTTTGCAGGCTTGGTTCCAATGCAAACCTCGTTCAGTCGTTTCAGCATCCTGTCTGCTGTGCTTGTCTCGTACCATGTCTGCATACAGACAGACAGAGAGAGAGTGAGGCAGAGACAGAGAGACAGAGAGAGAGTGAGGCAGAGACAGAGAGACAGAGAGAGAGAAAGAGACAGAGAGAGATGGAGACAAGAACGCAAGAACGCAAGAACGCAAGAAATTCAATGTAAGGTCACCGACCTGTATACATTTTGGGTGCACGTGTTGCACACACAGCTTAACTGAAATAAAATAGGAAGAACGAAAACAATCCACGTAATACACAGTGAGCTCACTGAGAACAAGTAAAAACTAAATGAAAAGCGCAAGGCTGATATTTCTGTTTAGGGCTGAAAGTGCTCTTCTCTCAGTCTTTATGCATAAAAAAACAAACATTGCAACATCTCTGGTCACATTACAACTTTCGTTTTGCAGAAGAAATGATAATGACATGGAGACAGAGGGACAGAGAGAGACGGAGACATAGAGAGAGAAGAGAGAGAGAGAGAGGGGGGGGGGGAGGCGAATTGATACACACAACACACACGCACACACACACACACACACACACACACACACACACACACAGAGACATACCTATGTAATTCGCCTAAAATCACCCAACGTAAACAGACGTGAAACTGAAGAACAAAAACATACAAACATAGTATACATACAGACATACATACACTAAGATTAAATACAGAAGTTAAACATACCTGCACTCACATACACTTACATACACACGCAAGCACTCACTCATGCGCGTACTCACAAACGCACACTCATACACACTTACACAAACACACACACACACACACACACATATATATATATATATATATATATATATATATATATACGCACGGACACACACGCACGCACGCACGGACACACACGCACGCACGCACGCACATACATTCATACATAAATACATGCATACATACATACATGCATACATACATCAACATGCACACGCTCACTCACTCACTCATAAACACAGTCTCTCTCTCTCTCTCTCTCTCTCTCTCTCTCCCTCTATCACACACACACACACACACACACACACACACACACACACACACACACACACACACACACACACACACACACACAATCACTCAATCACTTACAGGATGTATTCTCCACAGGGTCACACGAACCAGTTTCAGTGTGATGTCCCAACCAACCCGCTTTTCATCAGACAGGGCTTGATGTACCTGGCAAGTAATCATCTATCAGACAGGGCTTGATGTACCTGTCAAGTAATCATCTATCAGACAGGGCTTGATGTACCTGGCAAGTAATCATCTATCAGACAGGGCTTGATGTACCTGGCAAGTAATCATCTGTCAGACAGGGCTTGATGTACCTGGCAAGTAATCATCTGTCAGACAGGGCTTGATGTACCTGTCAACAAATAATCATCTATCAGACAGGGCTTGATGTACCTGTCAAGTAATCATCTATCAGACAGGGCTTGATGTACCTGTCAAGTAATCATCTATCAGACAGGGCTTGATGTACCTGTCAAGTAATCATCTATCAGACAGGGCGTGATGTACCTGGCAAGTAATCATCTATCAGACAGGGCTTGATGTACCTGGCAAGTAATCATCTATCAGACAGGGCTTGATGTACCTGTCAAGTAATCATCTATCAGACAGGGCTTGATATACCTGGCAAGTAATCATCTATCAGACAGGGCTTGATGTACCTGGCAAGTAATCATCTATCAGACAGGGCTTGATGTACCTGTCAAGTAATCATCTATCAGACAGGGCTTGATATACCTGGCAAGTAATCATCTATCAGACATGCCTTGATGTACCTGT